>NC_057804.1:41678003-41680634 GCF_018294505.1 Triticum aestivum
GCGGCGCGGCGCGGGCGGCGGCGAAGCTGCGGCGGTGGCGACTGATGAGGTGGAGGGGCGGCGGCTTCGTCGGCTTATAAAGGGGCCGAGGGGGCTTTCTTGGGGAGGGGGCGGCGTCGGTGACGTGGAGTTTGAGCAGGTCTCTGCCGGCGGCCCAGCTCGGGATTCCTCCCGCGGAGGAAGGCGGTGGTGGCGAGTGGGCTGTGGCCCGACTCGGCTGGGCCACCCCATATGCTTTTTTTAAACGATTTTCACGAGAAAATCCTAAATAAATAAAAATTAAAAATTAAAAATTCCAGAAACAATTTTCACCGTCCAAACCTAATATTTGGAACAAAATGAACATTTTTCTAGACTAAAACCAATTTTTAAAAAATGCATGTTTTTATCTAATTAAAAAAATGCAAATAAAATTCAAATAAAATAATAATTTGATTTCAACATTTCCTTTGTATTTTTTTCTCCTCTGTTGAAGAAGTCATTTTATCTTCTCTCATTTATTTTATTGTTGGAAATAATTGGAAAGAAAATATTGAAAATCAAATTGATCCTCTTTTCAAATTTGAAATAAATTCAAATATGAAATTTTGTGAAACCTCCAACTCTCTCCTTGGGTCCTTGAGTTGCTTAAGATTTCTAGGATAATAACAAATGCAAAAGTAAATATGATATGCATATGATGATCTATGTATAACATCCAAATTGAAAATTGGGATGTTACACAAAGCCTCGTCTCTTTATTAAGGACTTTACCATGTGAAGAGTATGGTTGACACCATACACGAGGGGGAGGAGCACCCCGGTGTGAATCCGTCGTCGTCTATGACCAATGAGGGATCTTTGGTCTCTCGTGAGGAGTTAATTGCGACTTTATACACATTGAAAACCTCCCTGACGACCGCTACCTCTTGAGCATGCGTTGGTGTTCCCTTGAAGACGAAAGGGTGATGCAGCAAAGTAGCGTAAGTATTTCCCTCGGTTTTGAGAACCAAGGTATGAATCCAGTAGGAGATGATACACAAGTCACCTAGTACTTGCAACAATCAAGAACCTTGCAACCAATGCGATAAAGGGGTTGTCAATCCCTTCACGGTCACTCGAAAAAGTGAGATCTAATAAAGATAGTAAAGTAAATATTTTGGTATTTTATAGACTAGAAAGTAAAGATTGCAAAATAGTAAACGAGATGTGATGTAAGTAAAAGAGATGTAATATGATAGAAAAGAGACCCGGGGGCCATAGGTTTCACTAATGCCTTCTCTCAAGATAGCATGTATTACGGTGGGTGAACAAATTACTGCCGACCAATTGATAGAAGAGTGCATAATTATGAAGACATCTAAGGCAATTATCATGAACATAGGCATCATGTCCGTGTCAAGTAGACTGAAACGATTCTGCATCTACTACTATTACTCCACACATCGACCGCTATCCAGCATGCATCTAGAGTATTAAGTTCATAAGAACGGAGTAACGCATTAAGCAAGATGACATGATGTAGCAGGATAAACTCAAGCAATATGATATAAACCCCATCTTTTTATCCTCGATGGCAACAATACAATACGTGCCTTGCTGCCCCTACTGTCACTGGGAAAGGACACCGCAAGATTGAACCCAAAGCTAAGCACTTCTCCCATTGTAAGAAAGATCAATCTAGTAGGCCAAACTACACAGATAATTTGAAGAGATTTGCAAAGCTACCAAATCATGCATATAAGAATTTAGAGAAGAGACAAATAATATTCATAGATAATCAAGTTCATAAATCCACAATTCATCTAATCTCGGCAAAAATACCGCAAAAGAATATTACATCGAATAGATCTCCAAGAACATCGAGCAGAACTTTGTATTGAGAATCAAAGAGAGAGAAGAAGCCATCTAGCTAATAACTATGGACCCGAAGGTCTGTGGTAAACTACTCACGCTTCATCGGAGAGGCAATGTGTAACGCCCCGGATCCGATGCGCCAGGTGTCTGCCAGTTATTCGCCGTCGTTGCCATGTCATTTGCTTGCGTGTTGCATTTTGTCATGTCATCATGTGCATTTCTTTTGGCATACGTGTTCGTCTCATGCATCCGAGCATTTTCCCCGTTGTCCGTTTTGCAATCCGGCGCTCCTATGTCCTCCGGCGTCCCCCTCTTCTCTCTTTTCGTGAGTGGGTGTTAAACTTTCTCAGAATGGCCCGAGGCTTGCCAAGTGGCCTTGGTATACCACCGGTAGACCGCCTGTCAAGTTTCGTGCCATTTGGAGTTCGTTTGGTACTCCAACGGTTAACTGGGTAACCGTAAAGCCCCTCTCTCTTTGCAGCCCAACACCCTTTCCAAAGTGGCCCAAAACCTAGCAAGCTCTCCTCCATACTCTCGGTCGTTCGATCACGATCGTGTGGGTGAAAACCGCTCCTCATTTGGACTCTCCTAGCTCCCTCTACCTATAAATATGCCCTCTCCCCCGAAATTCGTGGATGAATTCTCCCCCCGAAACCCTAGAAAATCCCCTCGCGCCGCCGGACACCTTCTCCTCCATCGACGGACATGTCCGCTCGCCCCGCACCCAACCGGCAGTCGCCACCTGTCCCTCCGCTGCCACCCGTCGCCGCTGCCCGGCGAGCCCGCAGCGGGCCC
>NC_057804.1:41680987-41687266 GCF_018294505.1 Triticum aestivum
ATCCGGCCCGGCCGGCGCCGCCCCGGCCCCTTCGGTCAGATCCGGCCCGGCCGGCGCCGCCCAGCTTCCTCCCGGCCTCTCCCTCGTCCTCCGGCCACCACCACGCATCTCCGGCGAGCTCCTCCGGCCGTCCTCGATCCGCGTGCCCCAAAAACCCTAGATCCAGTTTCGGAGGTGATTTTTCGTCTAAGTCCCAGTTTTGAGTAATTTTCATGCCATGTTCGTTGCGTCGTATCTCTGCATCCGTAGCTCCGTTTCATGCGTGTAATATGTCAAATTGTTCATCTCGACAGTACGTCATTTCATTCCATTGCATCATATTCATTTGAGGTCATCTAGATGCCTGAATCATCGTTGTAAGAGTGCTTCATGATGTTTTCTGCTGTCTGTTATCAGAACGAGCTCTTTTGTCATTTTTGCCATGATTGATGTGTGCATCCTATGAGGTTGATATCTACATGTGTTTTGATCTATGCTATGTCTTCTTTACAGTGGTGTATGCCATGCATTTTTGTGATCAATGTGGTGACTAGCACAAGCATGCAAACTAGGCATCGTGATGTTGTTGATTTTAGTCCCTGTTCTGCTGTTATTTTCATGCCATGTAAACTTGTTGCTACAGAGAGATGCATGCATATTTTGAGATACTTCAGTAAGGGTGTTTTGAACATGTGGTTATTGTCTATCCATTCATGCCCTTTGTTGCAATTATGGAGTAGTCTAGCATGTCATTTTCGTGCTCTACTTTTGCTTCAAAATGTTTCCTGGCAGATTGTTTACATGTTATTCAATTTGGCCAAGCTTGCTATAGTTGATCCTTGCATGCTATGGACTTGTTCTTGACTTGGTTTGTTTCACAAACATGTCTTCTTGATGATTCTATGCTTATCTTGTCATGCAATGACTTGTGGTGAGTGTATCGAGCTTGTTAAGTAGTGTACATGATGTTGCTGTTTTGCTAGGCTGAATCTGTTATTTCGTGATGCTATATAAACCTGTTGCTACTAATCATTCTATGCATAATCTGGAGATGTTCTATAAACATGTTTTGATCTACATGTCATCCTCTATCCATTCATGCCCCTGGTTGCATTTATAGCTTGATGTAGCTTGTTCATATCTTGCTCCAAAGTTGCTTGAAAATGTTGCTGTTAGCCTGTTAACATTAAGTTCAGTTGTTACCATGTGTTTTCCTAGTGATCCATGCACCCTATGGCCTTCCTATTGCCATGCTTAGCTTCATTAATATGCCTTATTACTGTTGGGTTCCTTGCCATGCCATGTTTTGCTCTGTGGTGAGTGGTACAAGCTCATCTACATGCCTTCATAATTATGTTTCTGCCATGTTTGAATCTGTATTATAACTTGCCATGTTTACATGGGTGCCATCATATTTTCTGATCCTTTTTGGCTTATGGTCAGTAAGGGACTTTTTATCTATACAATTAGTAGATTCATGCCATGTCTTTGTTTGACATGATAAGTTCCTGTAACATGTTGTTTGATAGCTCTAAACATTGCATCGTGATGTTATTTTCTGCAAAGTCTGAAATTGTTGTTACTTGCAATCTTACCATGTGTGTTTGAGCATGTTCTAGTGATTTTTGGAGAGAGCTCAGTGTTCATGTTTTGTAATGATTTATCTGTACATCATGCCCATGTCTTTTGTTTTCATGTTGAGATGTTGTAGCATATTGTTTTGATGCTTGCAATATGCCTAGTTGCTGTTTTGGACAGATTGTTGCTATAATTTGTTTAGTGTGCATGTGTTGAACCGTTGCTCCGTTTTGAGTGTGCTCTATATGAAACTTGCTTGATTTTGCATGTAGTTTCATATTATCATGTTGCATCCATGTTTTGAGGTGTTTGCTTGATGTTTGAGTGCATTTTGCATCAATGCCATGTTTGACTTGTGTTGCTCATATCTTCTAGGCCGTAGCTCCGAACTAAATGAACTTTATATGTAACTTGACTAGAATCTCATGTAGATCATCTTGGTGCATCTTAACTTGATGTTTAACAACTTGAACATAAGGTTTATTCAGATCTGGACCAACTTCGAAATTTGCATATGAGGACTTACCGGAATTGTTATATGTTGTTCCCGGCCTCATTTAAACTTGCCTTGATGTGTTGCTCTTGTTTGCATCATCTCTTTCCATGAGTAGCTTCATGTAGTCTTGTCTTGCATCATACTTGTTTGTGCATCATGCCTTGTTCATGTGTGGTGTGTTTACTATGTTGTGTGCTTCTTCTCGATAGTTCCCGTTTCGTTGCGATCATGAGGATTCGTTCGTCTACGCTTGGTTCGGCTTCATCCGTTCGTCTTCTTCATGGAGTCGTTCTTCTTCCTTGCGGGATTTCAGGCAAGATGGCCGCTACCCTGGATCTCACTACTATCATTGCTATGCTAGTTGTTTTGTTCTATCGCTATGTTGCGCTACCTATCACCTGTTTATTCAAGCCATCCCATATTGCCATGAACCTCTAACCTTTGACACCTTTCCTATGCAAACCGTTGTTTGGCTATGTTACCACTTTTGCTCAGCCCCTCTTATAGCGTTGCTAGTTGCAGGTGAAGTTGAAGATTTCTCCATGGTGGACAGGATTTTGGTTGGGATATCACGATATCTCTTATATTATTAATGCATCTATATACTTGGTAAAGGGTGGAAGACTTGGCCTTTTGCCTAGTGTTTTGTTCCACTCTTGCCGCCCTAGTTTCCGTCATACCGGTGTTATGTTCCCGGATTTTGCGTTCCTTACGCGGTCGGGTGATTTATGGGACCCCCTTGACAGTTCGCTTTGAATAAAACTCCTCCAGCAAGGCCCAACCTTGGTTTTACCATTTGCCTCACCACCACCTATACCTTTCCCTTGGGTCGGCCAACCCGAGGGTCATCTTTATTTTAGCCCCCCCCCCCCGGGCCAGTGCTTGTCTAAGTGTTGGTCTGAACCGAGCGATGTCCGGCGCCCCCTGGGCAACCAGGGTCTATGCCAACCTGACGTCTGGCTCATCCGGTGTGCCCTGAGAACGAGATATGTGCAGCTCCTATCAGGATTTGTCGGCACAGCGGGAGGCTTTGCTGGTCTTGTTTTACCATTGTCAAAATGTCTTGTAAACCGGGATTCCGAGTCTGATCGGGTCTTCCTGGGAGAAGGTCTATTCCTTCGTTGATCGCGAGAGCTTGTCATGGGCTAAGTTGGGACACCCCTGCAGGGTATAATCTTTCGAAAGCCGTGCCTGCGGTTATAGGCAGATGGGAATTTGTTAATGTCCGGTTGTAGATAACTTGACACCAGATCCGAATTAAAACGCATCAACCGTGTGTGCAGCCGTGATGGTCTCTTCTCGGCGGAGTCCGGGAAGCGAACACGGTTTCTGGGTTATGTTTGACGTAAGTAGGAGTTCAGGATCACTTATTGATCATTACTAGTTGACGATCGTTCCTTTTGCTCTCTTCTCGCTCTTATTTGCGTATGTTAGCCACCATATATGCTTAGTCGCTGCTGCAGCCTCACCACTTTACCCCTTCCTTTCCCTTTAAGCTTTGCTAGTCTTGATACCCATGGTAATGGGATTGCTGAGTCCTCGTGGCTCACAGATTACTACAACAACAGTTGCATGTACAGGTTGTGCGATGATCATGACGCGAGAGCGATGCTTACTTGTTTTGGAGTTCTTCTTCTACTTCTTCTTTGATCAGGGGATAGGTTCCAGGTCGGCAGCCTGGGCTAGCAGGGTGGATGTCGTTCGAGTTTCTGTTTGTGTTTCATCCGTAGTCGGATGATGCTCTTATGTATTGTAATGTTGTATTCATGTGGCATTGTATGCCTTATGTATGTATCCCCATCTATTATGTAATGTTGATGTAATGATATCCACCTTGCAAAAGCGTTTCAATATGCGGGTCTATCCTTGGTGGGACCTTCGAGTTCCTTTTGGATAGGGTCGCATATTGGGCGTGACAAGTTGGTATCAGAGCCTCGACCGGCCCTAGGAGCCCCCTTGATTGATCGTGTAGTTTGGCCGTTGTTGAGTCTAGAAGAAAACTGTTTTTCTGAGTCTAGTTATATCGGAGAGTAGGAATTCTTTTTACTCCTCAGCCCCTTCGTCGCTCTGGTAAGGAATCTTGACGTAGGTGTGTTGAATTACTTCTCTTCCCTTTCAAATTTTATTTAGGTTCATGCAGTTGGTTTTCCGATCGTTGTTCCTCAGCTCTTTTCATCTGGTGCATTTCTCATCAAGTTGACTCGAGCCTCTTCATCATTGAGTTCAATCCTCGGTTGTTTTCTTTTCCCACCCGCCCACCCTTCTTCGTCTCGGAACCGGAGTCCGTAATCGAGTATCCATCCTACTCGTGCGAAGTCTTTGCTTTCTTTCCTTAATGATTTCAACCGGTGATTTCTCTTCAAGATATTCATCGATTTCCCCTTCCAAGTTGCCTTTGTTTTCCCGCCCTCCCACCCCTTTTCTTCCCGGAGTCTGACTCTCTGTCGACCATCGATTTTCATTCGTGTGGAGCCTCTTCAGTCTTCCCTCAATTGTTTTAATCGGTGAATTCTCGTATCGTTCATCATTCTTCATCCCTTTCTTTTCCGGTGCACTCAATTCAAGTTTTTCGGGTTGATCATATTCTTCTCCTCGGCAAATATTTTAATTGTTCCAGTGCATCATCTATCTGTTCATCATCCTTTCCAATGGTGTTTTCTTTTCAGTGGGCCCTAACCCACAGGTCTTTTCCCAGGATCTTACCTGACTCTTCTAATTCCCCGGAGTTATTCTCGAATTCTTTTCAAGCGTGACGTAAGAATGAATTTCATTAGTCAGATGCCTTTTCAAGATCGATTTCAAATCATTTCATTGTTGGCTCAACCTCTCTGCTTTTCATTCTCCCGGAGTATCTCAGTAATTTTGGTGCTGTTTCTCGTCGTCATTCGAGGATCGAAGAAGAGTTTTCCTTTAAATCTTGACCGTTCTCTCGAAGATTCATGGTTCTAGCTTCATATTATCCTCTCGAATTATTCCATTTGTCAGATATTCTTTTCTTACCTATCCGGAGTATGTCAGAAGCTATTTTCCCGTTTCGTTTCACCGGAGGCCATCATTCCAGTTATCATTCGCTATTTATCCCGGTGCTTCGTTCAAGTGTTCTTTAATCAGCTCGTGATCTCTTTGTTCTTTTGCATCTAAATCCCCTCTTGCTTATTGGTTATTCTAATTCTTCCCAGTGATTCATTCTCTTTCATCAGTCATTTTCGAATTCTTACGGTAGTCCGTTCAAGATTCTTTTTCCTTGATTATCATATCAATCCAATCCTTCCTTCTAAATTCTTTTCATTCCATTCTTTTAATTCTTCTGGAGGCTTTGCATTGTTCATCTCGTCAAGTGTCATCCCGTCTTCTGAAGTTCGTGTTCTTTTCATTCCATTTTCAACCGGAGTGCTGCCTAAATCCTTTCAATCTTATTCGTTTCTTATCTTGTTCTAACCGGAGTGGTTTCATAGTCTATCTGATTTCGTGAGCTTTCAATTCTCGTCATTCTCGACGTTCCTCTCTTCTTCTCGAGTGGTCTAGATTCTTTGCTTCTTCTCTTGAGTTCTTGTTTCACCTCATCCCTTTTCCCTTCCGTCTCGGTCCTAAGATCTCGGGTCAAGATCTCTTGTTAGTGGAGGAGTGTTGTAACGCCCCGGATCCGATGCGCCAAGTGTCTGCCAGTTATTCGCCGTCGTTGCCATGTCATTTGCTTGCGTGTTGCATTTTGTCATGTCATAATGTGCATTTATTTTGGCATACATGTTCGTCTCATGCATCCGAGCATTTTCCCCGTTGTCCGTTTTGCAATCTGACGCTCCTATGTCCTCCGGCGTCCCCCTCTTCTCTCTTTTCGTGACTGGGTGTTAAACTTTCTCGGAATGGCCCGAGGCTTGCCAAGTGGCCTTGGTATACCACCGGTAGACCGCCTATCAAGTTTTGTGCCACTTGGAGTTCGTTTGGTACTCTAACGGTTAACCGGGTAACCGTAAAGCCCCTCTCTCTTTGCAGCCCAACACCCTTTCCAAAGTGGCCCAAAACCCAGCAAACTCCCCTCCATGCTCTCGGTCGTTCGATCACGATTGTGTGGGCAAAAATCGCTCCTCATTTGGACTCTCCTAGCTCCCTCTACCTATAAATATGCCCTCTTCCCTGAAATTCGTGGATGGATTCTCCCCCCGAAACCCTAGAAATTCCCCTCGCGCCGCCGAACACCTTCTCCTCCACCGACGGACATGTCCGCT
>NC_057804.1:41687697-41690663 GCF_018294505.1 Triticum aestivum
GCCCGCCATGGCCGAGCTCGCCAAGCTCCGCAGTTGGCCGGAGCTCGCCGCGCCCCGCCTCCGGCCACCGGCGCCGCCCCGGCCCCTCCGGTTAGATCCGGCCCGGCCGGCGCCGCCCAGCTTCCTCCCGGCCTCTCCCTCGTCCTCCGGCCACCACGACGCATCTCCGGCGAGCTCCTCCGGCCGTCCTCGATCCGCGTGCCCCGAAAACCCTAGATCCAGTTTCGGAGGTGATTTTTCGTCTAAGTCCCAGTTTTGAGTAATTTTCATGCCATGTTCGTTGTGTCGTATCTCTGCATCCGTAGCTCCGTTTCATGCGTGTAATATGTCAAATTGTTCGTCTCGACAGTACATCATTTCATTCCATTGCATCATATTCATTTAAGTTCATCTAGATGCCTGAATCATCGTTGTAAGAGTGCTTCATGATGTTTTCTGCTGTCTATTATCAGAACGAGCTCTTTTGTCATTTTTGCCATGATTGATGTGTGCATCCTATGAGGTTGATATCTACATGTGTTTTGATCTATGCTATGTCTTCTTTACAGTGGTGTATGCCATGCATTTTTGTGATCAATGTGGTGACTAGCACAAGCATGCAAACTAGGCATCGTGATGTTGTTGATTTTAGTCCCTGTTCTGCTGTTATTTTCATGCCATGTAAACTTGTTGCTACAGAGAGATCCATGCATATTTTGAGATACTTCAGTAAGGGTGTTTTGAACATGCGGTTATTTTTTATCCATTCATGCCCTTTGTTGCAATTATGGAATAGTCTAGCATGTCATTTTCGTGCTCTACTTTTGCTTCAAAATGTTTCCTGGCAGATTGTTTACATGTTATTCAATTTGGCCAAGCTTGCTATAGTTGATCCTTGCATGCTATGGACTTGTTCTTGACTTGGTTTGTTTCACAAACATGTCTTCTTGATGATTCTATGCTTATCTTGTCATGCAATGACTTGTGGTGAGTGTATCGAGCTTGTTAAGTAGTGTACATGATGTTGCTGTTTTGCTAGGCTGAATATGTTATTTCGTGATGCTATATAAACATGTTGCTACTAATCATTCTATGCATAATCTGGAGATGTTCTATAAACATGTTTTGATCTACATTTCATCCTCTATCCATTGATGCCCTGGTTGTATTTATAGCTTGCTGTAGCTTGTTCATATCTTGCTCCAAAGTTGCTTGAAAATGTTGCTGTCAGCCTGTTAACATTAAGTTCAGTTGTTACCATGTGTTTTCCTAGTGATCCATGCACCCTATGGCCTTGCTATTGCCATGCTTAGCTTCATTAATATGCCTTATTACTGTTGGGTGCCTTGCCATGCCATGTTTTGCTCTGTGGTGAGTGGTACAAGCTCATCTACATGCCTTCATAATTATGTTTCTGCCATGTTTGAATCTGTATTATAACTTGCCATGTTTACATGGGTGCCATCATATTTTCTGATCCTTTTTGGCTTATGGTCAGTAAGGGACTTTTTATCTATGCAATTAGTAGATTCATGCCATGTCTTTGTTTGACATGATAAGTTCCTGTAACATGTTGTTTGATAGCTCTAAACATTGCATCGTGATGTTATTTTCTGCAAAGTCTGAAATTGTTGTTACTTGCAATCTTACCATGTGTGTTTGAGCATGTTCTAGTGATTTCTGGAGAGAGCTCAGCGTTCATGTTTTGTAATGCTTTACCTGTACATCATGCCCATGTCTTTTGTTTTCATGTTGAGATGCTGTAGCATATTGTTTTGATGCTTGCAATATGCCTAGTTGTTGTTTTGGACAGATTGTTGCTATAACTTGTTTAGTGTGCATGTGTTGAACCGTTGCTCCGTTTTGAGTGTGCTCTATATGAAACTTGCTTGATTTTGCATGTAGTTTCATATTATCATGTTGCATCCATGTTTTGAGGTGTTTGCTTGATATTTGAGTGCATTTTGCAGCAATGCCATGTTTAACTTGTGTTGCTCATATCTTCTAGGCCGTAGCTCCGAACTAAATGAACTTTATATGTAACTTGACTAGAATCTCGTGTAGATCATCTTGGTGCATCTTAACTTGATGTTTAACAACTTGAACATAAGGTTTATTCAGATCTGGACCAACTTCGAAATTTGCATATGAGGACTTACCGGAATTGTTATATGTTGTTCCCGGCCTCATTTAAACTTGCCTTGATGTGTTGCTTTTGTTTGCATCATCTCTTGCCATGAGTAGCTTCATGTAGTCTTGTCTTGAATCATACTTGTTTGTGCATCATGCCTTGTTCATGTGTGGTGTGTTTACTATGTTGTGTGCTTCTTCTCGATAGTTCCCGTTTCGTTGCGATCGTGAGGATTCGTTCGTCTACGCTTGGTTCGGCTTCATCCGTTCGTCTTCTTCATGGACTCGTTCTTCTTCCTTGTGGGATTTCAGGCAAGATGGCCGCTACCCTGGATCTCACTACTATCATTGCTATGCTAGTTGTTTCGTTCTATCGCTATGCTGCGCTACCTATCACCTGTTTATTCAAGCCATCCCATATTGCCATGAACCTCTAACCTTTGACACCTTTCCTATGCAAACCATTGTTTGGCTATGTTACCGCTTTTGCTCAGCCCCTCTTATAGCATTGCTAGTTGCAGGTGAAGTTGAAGATTTCTCCATGGTGGACAGGATTTTGGTTGGGATATCACAATATCTCTTATATTATTAATGCATCTATATACTTGGTAAAGGGTGGAAGACTTGGCCTTTTGCCTAGTGTTTTGTTCCACTCTTGCCGCCCTAGTTTCCGTCATACTGGTGTTATGTTCCCGGATTTTGCGTTCCTTACGCGGTCGGGTGATTTATGGGAGCCCCTTGACAGTTCGCTTTGAATAAAACTCCTCCAGCAAGGCCCAACCTTGGTTTTACCATTTGCCTCACCACCACCTATACCTTTCCCTTGGGTCGGCCAACCCGAGGGTCATCTTTATTTT
>NC_057804.1:41691103-41701449 GCF_018294505.1 Triticum aestivum
GTCTGGCTCATCCGGTGTGCCCTGAGAATGAGATATGTGCAGCTCCTATCGGGATTTGTCGGCACAGCGGGAGGCTTTGCTGGTCTTGTTTTACCATTGTCGAAATGTCTTGTAAACCGGGATTCCGAGTCTGATCGGGTCTTCCTGGGAGAAGGTCTATTCCTTCGTTGATCGCGAGAGCTTGTCATGGGCTAAGTTGGGACACCCCTGCAGGGTATAATCTTTCGAAAGCCGTGCCTGTGGTTATAGGCAGATGGGAATTTGTTAATGTCCGGTTGTAGATAACTTGACACCAGATCCGAATTAAAACGCATCAACCGTGTGTGCAGCCGTGATGGTCTCTTCTCGGCGGTGTCCGGGAAGTGAACACGGTTTCTGGGTTATGTTTGACGTAAGTAGGAGTTCAGGATCACTTCTTGATCATTACTAGTTGACGATCGTTCCTTTTGCTCTCTTCTCGCTCTTATTTGCGTATGTTAGCCACCATATATGCTTAGTCGCTGCTGCAGCCTCACCACTTTACCCCTTCCTTTCCCTTTAAGCTTTGCTAGTCTTGATACCCATGGTAATGGGATTGCTGAGTCCTCGTGGCTCACAGATTACTACAACAACAGTTGCAGGTACAGGTTGTGCAATGATCATGACGTGAGAGCGATGCTTACTTGTTTTGGAGTTCTTCTTCTGCTTCTTCTTTGATCAGGGGATAGGTTCCAGGTCGGCAGCCTAGGCTAGCAGGGTGGATGTCGTTCGAGTTTCTGTTTGTGTTTCATCCGTAGTCGGATGATGCTCTTATGTATTGTAATGTTGTATTCATGTGGCATTGTATGCCTTATGTATGTATCCCCATCTATTATGTAATGTTGATGTAATGATATCCACCTTGCAAAAGCGTTTCAATATGCGGGTCTATCCTTGGTGGGACCTTCGAGTTCCTTTTGGATAGGGTCGCATATTGGGCGTGACAAGTTGGCATCAGAGCCTCGACCGGCCCTAGGAGCCCCCTTGATTGATCGTGTAGTTTGGCCGTTGTTGAGTCTAGAAGAAAACTGTTTTTCTGAGTCTAGTTATATCGGAGAGTAGGAATTCTTTTTACTCCTCAGCCCCTTCGTCGCTCTGGTAAGGAATCTTGACGTAGGTGTGTTGAATTACTTCTCTTCCCTTTCAAATTTTGATGTAGAAGCCCTCCGTGATTGAGCCCCCCTTCGGAAGATCGCCGAAAAAGGTCCCATGATGGGATCTCACGGGTATAGAAGATTGCGGTGGTGGAAAAGTGGTTTTGTGGCTCCCCCTGATGTTTCTAGGGTATAGGAGTATATATAGGTGAAAGAAGTACGTCACTGGAGCTACAAGGGGCCCACGAGGGTGGGGGCGTGCCCTCCTGCCTCGTGGCTTCCTCGTAGAGTCCCAAACTTCAACTCCAAGTCTTCTAGATTGCTTTTGGTCCAAGAAATATCCTCGCGAAGGTTTCATGCCATTTGGACTCCTTTTGATATTCTTTTTCTACAAAACTCTAAAATAGGCAAAAAAACAAAAACTGGCACTAGGCCTCCGGTTAATAGGTTAGTCTCAAAAATAATATAAAAGAGCATATAAGCCCATTAAACATCCAAAACAGATAATATAATAGCATGGAACAATAAAAAATTATAGATACGTTGGAGACGTATCAAGCATCCCCAAGCTTAATTCATGCTCGTCCTCGAGTACATGATAAAAACAGAAATTTTTGATGTGGAATGCTACCTAGCATATTTCTCAATGTAATTTTCTTTGTTGTGGCATGAATGTTTAGATCCAAAAGATTCAAGACAAAAGTTTAATATTGACATAAAAACAATAATACTTCAAGCATACTAACAAAGTAATCATGTCTTCTCAAAATAACATGGCCAAAGAAAGTTATCCCTACAAAATCATATAGTCTGGCTATGCTCTGTCTTCATCACACAAAATATTTAATCATGCACAGCCCTGGTTTTAGCCAAGCAATTGTTTCATACTTTAGTATTTTCAAACTTTTTCAATATTCCCGCAATACATGAGCGTGAGCCATGGACATAGCACTATAGGTGGAATAGAATGGTGGTTGTGGAGAATACAAAAAGGAGAAGATAGTTTCACATCAACTAGGCATATCAATAGGCTATGGAGATGCCCATCAATAGATATCAATGTGAGTGAGTAGGGATCGCCATGCAACGGATGCACTAGCGCTATAAGTTTATGAAAGCTCAACAAAAGAAACTAAGTGGGTGTGCATCCAACTTGCTTTCTCACGAAGACCTAGGGCACTTTTGAGGAAGCCCATCATTTGAATATACAAGCCAAGTTCTATAATGAAAGAGTCCCACTAGTATATGAAACTGACAACATAGGAGACTCCCTATCATGAAGATCATGGTGCTACCTTGAAGCACGAGTGTGGTAAAAGGATAGTAGCATTGCCCCTTCTCTCTTTTTCTCTCATTTTTTATTTTTTTTATTTGGGCCTTTTCACTCCTTTTTTATGGCCTATTTTTTATTTACTCCGGAGTCTCATCCTGACTTGTGGGGGAATCATAGTCTCCATCATCCTTTCCTCACATGGAACATTGCTCTAATAATGAAGATCATCACACTTTTATTTAGTTACAACTCAAGAATTACAACTCAATACTTAGAAAAAAATATGACTCGATGTGAATGCCTCCGGTGGTGTACCGGGATGTGCAATGATTCAAGAGTGACATGTATGAAAAATTATGAATGGTGGCTTTGCCAGAAATACGATGTCAACTACATGATCATGCAAGGCAATATGACAATGATGGAGCGTGTCATAATAAACGGAATGGTGGAAAGTTGCATGGCAATATATCTCGGAATGGCTATGGAAATGCCATAATAGGTAGGTATGGTGGCTGTTTTGAGGAAGGTATATGGTGGGTGTTTGGAAGGGTGAGAGTGCGTATAATCCATGGAATCAATATTAGTCATAAAGAACTCACATACTTATTGCAAAAATCTTCAAGTAATCAAAAAAAAGTATTACATGCATGCTCCTAGGGGAAGGGTTGGTAGGATTTAACCATCGCACAATCCCGACCTCCACACATAAGGAAAGCAATCAATAAATAAATCACGCTCCAACTTCATCACATAACTGTTCACCATACGTGCATGCTACAGGAACCACAAACTTTAACACAAGTATTCCTTAAATTCACAACTACTCTACTAGCATGTCTCTAATATCACCATCCTCATATCTCAAAACAATCATCAAGCATCAAACTTCTCATAGTATTCAATGCACTTTATATGGAAGTTTTTATTATACCCATCTTCGATGCTCATCATATTAGCACTAATTTTATAACCAAAGAAAATTACCATGTTGTTCTAATAAACTCTCAAAATAATATAAGTTAAGCATGAGAGATCAACAATTTCTATAAAATAAAACCACCACCGTTCTCTAAAAATATATAAGTGAAGCACTAGAGCAAAATTGTCTAGCTCAAAAGATATAAGTGAAGCACATAGAGTATTCTAATAAATTCCGATTCATGCGTGTCTCACCCAAAAGGTGTCTACAGAAAGGATGATTGTGGTAAACTAAAAATCAAATACTCAAATCATACAAGGCTCTCCAAGCAAAACACATATCATGTGGTGAATAAAAATATAGCCTCAAGTAAAGTTACCGATAGACGAAGACGAAAGAGGGGATGCCTTCCGGGGCATCCCCAAGATTAGGCTTTTGGTTGTCCTTGAATTATCTTGGGGTGCCTTGTGCATCCTCAAGCTTAAGATCTTTCCACTCCTTATTCCAAAATCCATCAAATCTTTACCCAAAAACTTATAAACTTCACAACACAAAACTTCAACAGAAAATTTCATGAGCTCCGTTAGTATAAGAAAATAAACCAGCACTTTAAGGTACAGTAATGAACTCATTCTTTATTTATATTGGTGTTAAACCTACTGTATTTCAACTTATCTATGGCTCATACCCCCAGATACTACTCATAGATTCATCAAAATAAGCAAACAACACACGAAAAACAGAATCTGTCAAAAACAGAACAGTATGTAGTAATCTGTAACTTCCGAATACTTATGTAACTCTAAAGTTTTTTAAATAATGTGTTGGACGTGAGGAATTTGTCTATTAATCATCTGCAAAAAGAATCAACCTAAAAGCACTCTCCAGTAAAAAATGACAGCTATTCTCGTGAGCGCAAAAGTTTCTGTTTTTTTACAGCAAGATCGCAAAGACTTCACCCAAGTCTTCCCAAAGGTTCTACTTGGCACAAACACTAATTAAAACATAAAAATACATCTAACCATAAGCTAGATGAATTATTTATTACTGAACAGGAGCAAAAATCAAAGAACAAAAATAAAATTGGGTTGCCTCCCAACAAGCGCTATCGTTTAACGCCCCTAACTAGGCATTGATAATTTCGATGATGCTTGCATGAAAGACAAGAATTGAAGCGCAAAGAGAGCATCATGAAACACGTGACAAACACATCTAAGTCTAACATACTTCCTATGCATAGGCATCTTATAGGCAAACAAATTATCATGGTAAGCAAAAACTAGCATATGCAAGGAAGAAGAAAGAAACATAGCAATCTCAACATAAAGAGAGGAAATTTAGTAACATGAGAATTTCTACAACCATATTTTCCTCTATCATAATAATTACATGTGGGATCATAAGCAAATTCAACAAAATATCTATCACATAAAATATTCTCAACACGATCCACGTGCATGCAAAGTTGACACTCTTCCAAAATAGTGGGATTAATATTAAGTAAAGTCATGACCTCTCCAAACCCATTTTTATCAAACATTTCATAAGATTGAACATTCTCCAAATATGTGGGATCTAAAATTGACACTCTTCCAAACCCACTTTCAATAATATTGCAAACACTATTATCAATCTCATATTCATCATGGGGCTTAAATAAATTTTCATTATTATAACAAGAATCTCCCCAATCATGATCATTGCAACAAGTAGTAGACATAGCAAAACTAGCCTCCCTAAGCTTAGGGTTTTGCATATTTTTATCACAATTACCATAATTTATAATAACATCATTG
Source organism: Triticum aestivum (assembly GCF_018294505.1). Taxonomy (NCBI): domain Eukaryota; kingdom Viridiplantae; phylum Streptophyta; class Magnoliopsida; order Poales; family Poaceae; genus Triticum; species Triticum aestivum. Next base: position 41,696,207 of record NC_057804.1, read on the forward strand.
CAATCATGCTTTTCTTTAAAAGATCTATCGTGAATCACTTCATAAAGCACTTCATCACAATTTTCAGATGCACGGATTTCAAGCAAAACCTCATAAAGATAATCTAGTGCACTCAAATCACTAGAAATTGGTTCATCATAATTGGATTTCTTAAAAAGATTAGCAAGTGGATGAGGATCCATAAACTTTTAGCAAGCGAAGATGCAAGCAAAAAGAAGGTACATTGTAACACAAGATCAAACGAAAGGAGGGCAAAGAAAATGCAAAGGTTTTCGAAAATCGTTTTAGAAGTGGGGGAGAGGAAAACAAGAGGCAAATGGCAAATAATGTAATGCGAGGGAGAAGAGTTTATGATGGGTACTTGGTATGTCTTGACTTGGCATAGATCTCCCCAGCAACGGCGCCAGAAATTGGCAAGTTGACGGGAGATTAAATCTTGTCTTTGACTTGGCGTAGGTCTCCCCGACAACGGTGCCAGAAATCCTTCTTGCTACCTCTTGAGCATGCGTTGGTTTTCCCTTGAAGAGGAAAGGGTGATGCAGCAAAGTAGCGTAAGTATTTCCCTCAGTTTTGAGAACCAAGGTATCAATCCAGTAGGAGACGACACACAAGTCACCTAGTACCTGCACAAACAATCAAGAACCTTACAACCAATGCGATAAAGGGGTTGTAAACCCCTTCGTGGTCACTCGCAAAAGTGAGATCTAATAAAGATAGTAAAGTAAATATTTTTGGCATTTTTGTTGTATAGATTGTAAAGTAAAGATTGCAAAATAGTAAACGAGATGCGATGTAAATAAAAGAGATGTAATATGATAGAAAAGAGACCCGGGGGCCATAGGTTTCACTAATGGCTTATCGCAAGATAGCATGTATTACGGTGGGTGAACAAATTACTGTCGAGAAATTGATAGAAGAGCGCATAATTATGAAGACATCTAGGGCAATGATCATGAACATAGGCATCACGTCCATGTCAAGTAGACCGAAACGATTTTGCATCTACTACTATTACTGCACACATCGACCGCTATCCAGCATGCATCTAGAGTATTAAGTTCGTAAGAATGGAGTAACGCATTAAGCAAGATGGCATGATGTAGAGGGACAAACTCAAGCAATATGATATAAACCCCATCTTTTTATCCTTGATGGCAACAATACAATACGTGCCTTGCTGCCCCTACTGTCACTGGGAAAGGACACCGCAAGATTGAACCCAAAGCTAGGCACTTCTCCCATTGCAAGAAAGATCAAACTAGTAGGCCAAACTAAACCGATAATTCGAAGAGACTTGCAAAGATATCAAATCATGCATATAAGAATTCAGAGAAGAACCAAATAATATTCAAAGATAATTTTGTTCATAAATCCACAATTCATCGGATCTCGGCAAACACACCGCAAAAGAGTATTACATCGAATAGATCTCCAAGAACATCGAGGAGAACTTTGTATTGAGAATCAAAGAGAGAGAAGAAGCCATCTAGCTAATAACTATGGACCCGAAGGTCTGTGGTAAACTACTCACACTTCATTGGAGAGGCAATGGTGTTGATGTGGAAGCCCTCCGTGATTGATTCCCCCTCCGGCAGATCGCCGGAAAAGGCCCCAAGATGGTATCTCACGGGTACAACAAGTTGCGGCGGTGGAAAAGTGGTTCCGTGGCTCCCCTTGATGTTTTTAGGGTATAAGAGTATATATATAGGTGAAAGAAGTACGTCGGTGGATCTACAAGGGGCCCACAAGGGTGGGGGCGTGCCTACCCCCTAGGCATGCCCTCCTGCCTAGTGGCTTCCTCGTAGAGTCATAGACTTCAACTCCAAGTCTTGTGGATTGCTTTTGGTCCAAGAAAGATCATCGCGAAGGTTTCATTCCATTTGATATTCCTTTTCTGCAAAACTCTAAAATAGGCAAAAAAAAACAGAAACTGGCACTGGCCTCCGGTTAATAGGTTAGTCCCAAAAATAATATAAAAGAGCATATTAAAGCCCATTAAACATCCAAAACAGATACTATAGTAGCATGGAACAATAAAAAATTATAGACACATTGGAGACGTATCAACGACCAAAGTTAAAGGCATGTTTAAGGAGTTTCTTGAAGGCCTTAAATTACCCACCGCACTACTGGAAGTGGTTGTTCCCGCTAACAATGTGGCGGATGCTAACTCCAAAAAGGGGGAAGCTGGAGGAAATATGCCCTAGAGGAAATAATAAAGTTATTATTTATTTCCTTATATCATGATAAATGTTTATTATTCATGCTAGAATTGTATTAACCGGAAACTTAGTACATGTGTGAATACATAGACAAAACATAGTGTCCCTAGTATGCCTCTACTTGACTAGCTCGTTAATCAAAGATGGTTATGTTTTCTGACCATAGACATGTGTTATCATTTGATGAATGGGATCACATCATTAGGAGAATGATGTGATGGACATGACCCATCCGTTAGCTTAGCATTATGATCGTTACAGTTTCATTTCTACTACTTTCTTCAAGACTTATACTTGTTCCTCGGACTATGAGATTATGCAACTCCCAAATACCGGAGGAACACCTTGTGTGTGTATCAAACGTAACAACGTAAATGGGTGATTATAAAGATGCTCTATAGGTGTCTCTGAAGGTGTTTGTTGGGTTGGCATAGATCGAGATTAGGATTTGTCACTCCGTGTTTTGGAGATGTATCTCTGGGCCCTCTCGGTAATGCTCATAACTATAAGCCTTGCAAGCAATTTGACTAATGAGTTAGTTACAGGATGAAGTATTACAGAACGAGTAAAGATACTTGCCGGTAACAAGATTGAACTAGGTATGATGATACCGATGATCGAATCTCGGGCAAGTAACACACCGATGACAAAGGGAACAACGTATGTTGTATGCGGTTTGACCGATAAAGATCTTCATAGAATGTGTAGGAGCCAATATGAGCATCCAGGTTCCGCTATTGGTTATCGACCGGAGATGTGTCTCCGTCATGTCTACATAGTTCTCAAACCCATAGGGTCCGCACGCTTAATATTCGATGACGATTTGTATTATGAGTTATGTGATTTGATGAACCGCAGTTTGTTCAGAGTCTCGGATGGGATCACAGACATGACGAGGAGTCTCGAAATGGTCGAGAGGTAAATATTCATATATTGGAAGGCTATATTCAGACATCGAAATGGTTCTAGGGAAGTTCTGGTATTTTTCGGAGTACCGGGAGGTTACCGGAACCCCTCGGGAAAAGTTATGGGCCTTATGGGCCATAATAGGGAAGCACACCAGCCCACAAGGGGCTGGTGCACCCCCCTTGGGTAGGAGGACGATTAGGACTAGGAGAAGGGGGACACCCCCCCCCCTTTTCTTCTCCTTCTCCATTCCCCCTTTCCTACTCCATGTGGGAGGTGGAATCCTACTAGGACTAGGGAGTCCTAGTAGGACTCCACACCTTGGTGCGCCCCCTAGGGACGCCTGCCTCTCCCTCTCCCTCCTTTATATACGGGGGTAGGGGGCACCCTAGAACACACAAGTTTCTCTCCCAACCGTGTGTGGTGCCCCGTCCACATTTACACACGTTGATCATACCATCGTAGTGCTTAGGCAAAGCCCTACACCGATAGCATCATCATCACCGTCGCCACGCCATCGTGCTGACAGAACCTACCCTCATCCTCAACTAGATCCAGAGCACGAGGGACGTCATCGAGCTGAATGTGTGCTGAACGCGGAGGTGTCGTACATTCGGTACTTGGATCGGTTGGATGGCGAAGATGTTCGACTACATCAACCACGTTACTGAAACACTTCTGCTTTCGGTCTAGGAGGGTACGTGGACACACTCTCCCCTCTCGTTGCTATGCATCACCTGGATAGATCTTGCGTGATCGTAGGATTTTTTTTGAAATTACCGCGTTCCCCAATAGTGGCATCTGAGCCAGGTCTAGGCGTAGATGTTTTATGCACAAGTAGAACTCCAAGAGTTGTGGGCGATAATAGTCATATTGCTTACCACCAACGTCTTACTTTGATTCGGCGGTATTGTTGGATGAATTGGCCCGGACCGACATTACATGACCGCGTTCGTGAGACTGGTTCTACCGACATGCTTTTGCACATAGGTGGTTGGCGGGTGTCTGTTTCTCCAACTTTAGTTGAATCGAGTTTGACTACGACTGGTCATTGTTGAAGGTTAAAACAACACACTAGACAAAAAATCGTTGTGGTTTTGATGCGTAGGTAAGAACTGTTCTTGCTAGAAGCCCGTAGCAGCCACGTAAAACTTACAACAACAAAGTAGAGGACGTCTAACTTGTTTTTGCAGGGCTTGTTGTGATGTGATATGGTCAAGACAAGACATGATATAAATTTTTGCATGAGATGATCATGTTTTGTAATAGAGTTATCAGCAACTAGCAGGATCCATACGGTTGTCACTTTATTGTATGCAATGCAATCGCCATGTAATTGTTTTACTTTATCACTAAGCGGTAGCGATAGTCGTAGAAGCAATAGTTGGCGAGACGACAACGATGCTACGATGGAGATCAAGGTGTCGCACCGGTGACGATGGAGATCATGACGATGCTTCGGTGATGGAGATCATGAGCACAAGATGATGATGGCCATATCATGTCACATATTTTGATTGCATGTGATGTTCATCTTTTATGCATCTTATTACGGTGTAGCATTATAAGATGATCCCTTACTAAATTTCAAGGTATAAGTGTTCTCCCTGAGTATGCACCGTTCCTATAGTTCGTCGTGCCGAGACACCATATGATGATCGGGTGTGATAAGTGTCGGTGTCAAAACCGGCGGATCTCAGGTAGGGGGTCCCGAACTATGCGTCTAAGGCTAATGGTAACAGGAGGCTGGGGACATGATGTTTACCCAGGTTCGGGCCCTCTCGATGGAGGTAATACCCTACTTCCTGCTTGATTGATCTTGATGATATGAGTATTACAAGAGTTGATCTACCACGAGATCATAGAGGCTAAACCCTAGGAGCTAGCCTATGATTATGATTGTTGTCGTCCTACGGACTAAACCCTCCGGTTTATATAGACACCGGAGGGGGCTAGGGTTACATAGAGTCGGTTATAGAGAAGGAGATCTACACATCTGAATTGCCAAGCTTGCCTTCCACGCAAAGGAGAGTCCCATCCGGACACGGGACGAAGTCTTCAATCTTGTATCTTCATAGTCCAACAGTCCGGCCAAAGTATATAGTCCGGCTGTCC
>NC_057804.1:41701768-41740784 GCF_018294505.1 Triticum aestivum
CCTCAGTAGCCCCTGAACCAGGCTTCAATGACGATGAGTCCGGTGCGCAGATTGTCTTCGGCATTGCAAGGCGGGTTCCATCTCCGAATACTGCAAGGAAGATTTCAAACACATGAATCGTGTCCGGCTCTGCAAAATAAATTCAACATACCACCGTAGAGAGCACAATATTCCACAAATCTAATCTGCTGACAACTTTTCCTAGCATGACATCACGCCGCGGCCCGGTCATCATTCGAACTGATTTTTCCCAGCCTGCTACTGCACGTATTGCAAGGCGATTTTATTGGCACGTCTTGTCAAAGCTGAGATCATGTCCCCTTATCATGGGATTCTCATCAATACAAGTGTGGGTAACCCAACCGCGCCATCGATGCGGCGCTTGGGGAATGAGCGAATTTATAGGGCAAGTGTGGAGGCGCATAGTTTCTACCGCCTCTATAAAGATATAAGGATCCCTCCGTTTCACCCACGCCCTCTTCTCCCTCTGCTCATCCATTCTCGCACGCTCGAGCTCTAGCGCCCAAGCCCTCACTTTCTGCGCAAAGTCAAGCATGTCCAGAGAAGGAGGAAAGTGGATGGCCTCCTCTGTCACGAAGGAGGACATAACAAAGCTGCAGGAGGCCGGATACCTGGCCGCAAACATTGCGCACATGCTTCCCGCCGAGGGGCAGATCATCCCTACTCCGAAACCTAAGTAGAGGGTTGTGTTCCTTCCTCATTTCCTCCGCGGACTGGGTTTTCCCCTTCACCCATTCGTCCACGGGCTCATGTTTTACTACGGGCTCGATTTTCACGATCTGGCCCCCAACTTCATCCTCAACATCTCGGCGTTCATTGTCATGTGCGAGGCTTTCCTCCATATCCCGCCCCACTTCGGCCTATGGCTGAAGACCTTCAACGTGAAGGCAAAGGTGGTGGGCGGCCAGCAAGCGGAGTGCGGGGGCGCCATGTTGGGCAAGATGCCTAACGTCGCTTGGCCCGAGGGCTCCTTTGTGGAGATAGTAAAGGGGTGGCAATCGGGGTGGTTCTACATCACCGAGCCCTGCAACGCCAACCGGGCGGCGGCCCCCGAATTTCGATCCGGCACTCCCATGCGGCTCACCTCCTGGAAAGAGAAGGGGTTATCCCGGGGGTCCTTGGAGGAGTTGTCCGGACTTCAGAACTGTGTCCGGAATATGGTAAGCAAGAAGATCAAGCTCGTCAACATAGTACAAGTCATGCTTCTCTGTCGGATCCTTCCGTGCCAACGACGGGTTTGCAATATGTGGGAGTTTGACCCGGCTGAACACCAGACACTATGAGAGCTCTTCGGCACGACGCACGAAGACGTCTGGAAATTGCTGTTCAAGACCAACGAGGTTCCACCACCCATAACCGAAGATTGCGGGCTCAGCGTTAGACGCATCGCCAATCCGGTAAGTTCATGTGTTTCGCAAGGTGCGCTTTTCATTAGCACATCTAGAGGAGGATCCTAAGCTTTTCACACTGTTCCCACAGGATTGGGTAGCAGTGGCAGAGCGGATCGACTGCCCGGCTCCGTTACCGGAAGATCCGGAATCGGAGCTTCTGATGAAGATGTTATTTCCGGCGCCCTATGAGGTGCCAGAGAAGAAGGCCAAGAAGGCGGCCACGGGGACCAGGAGAGGTCTCCGGCACAGGGTTGTAATAGACTCTCGTCCGAGGACGATGAGGCGCACTCCTCTCATGAAGACGGGGAGGAGTAAGAAGAAGTCCCCTCTCCCCCAACCGGGGGGGAGAAGAAGAGAAAAGTCACCCCACAGGGGGAGGCTAGGACACCTAAGAAGGGAAAGACATCCCTTCCGGACTACTCGACCACAGCCGCCTATAGCGACGAGGAGTAGTTGCCCAGGGATAAGCCCCTGGCAAAATTGTAAGTATCCGTACTCCATGGTACGTTTAATGCATCTTAGCTTCATTGTTTGTTATAACGCCGAGCACGCATATGCAGTCCGGCCAAGTCTCACCTCGAGGTATCCTCTTCGGATGGGTCCTTGAGTGAATCAGAGATGAATAGCTATTCACTCCCGGCGGCCACCTCTCCTCGGCCGGCGGACGACACCGAGGTGTTGTCCCAGAGGATACCGGAACAGGGGCGACGGTTCTGGAGATGCCCCAAGGCGAAATCCCAGACGCCGGGCACATGGGGGGAAGGACCCCCATGGATTCTACTAACAGGGGCCACGACAAGTCTGGCCCCCAGCCGGATACTGCGCCGAAACCTGCAATGGTTCCGGATTCAAGTAGGCAGCCCCTCGCTAAGGAGGGTGAGCCTCCTGTGCCGATGACCTCTGTCCAGCCAGAGGCCTCGGGCAATTTGCTGGAAGTGCTTCGTGGCGCTTCCATCAATGAAGAGCACCGTACTCTTATGAGTATGGTGATTGAGAAGGTTCGGTCCGCCAAAAGCGGATTGACCGAAGCCTGCGCCAGCCTCCTAACAAGCTTTGAGGTAAGTAACAAAAGTGTAAGAAAATATCAACTTATAGACAGTAGCCCCTGATACTCTGTTTGGTGTTCGGAAAGAAAAGCCAAACGGAGGGTCAATATTTATCCGCAGGAGTCTAACCGAAAATGTCTATGTGAATAAGCAGGCATCGCTGCTGGCCGCTGCCGCCCGCACTATGGAGGTTGCCGGACTGAAGCAGGACCTGGGGCGGGCCGAAGAAGAGCTCGGCCTCATGAAGAGGCAGCTTGAGGAGAACAAAGGTAAGTGACACCCCATCTGTGTGTCATATAAAGGGAAAAATCATTGATGCTAACAGAAGCATCATGAATTTTAATAGGGGCCACGACCGAAGTGGCGGCCCTGAAGAAAGCGTTGTCCGAGGCCGAAGACAAGGCTGCCAAGGAGCGCACTGAGCGTGAGAAACAGGAGGCTCGGGTTAATGAGGTACAACAAGAGCTCCAAGACTTCGGCAAAAAATTCGAGTCCTTGGAGCGTGACTTCAAGACGCAAGAGTCCGAGCTTGCAAAGGCCCTCTAGAGCATGCAAGACGCCAAGGCCAAAGCCCAAAAGGCCCTCCAGGAGATTCAAGCGGCCAAGAAGATAGCGGCGCGTAAGGCATTCATTATGCAAAGCAAGCATGTGAAGAAGACTTTCCTTTTACTTACCCGAATTCGGAGCTCTCCAGGAGCGTTCGCAGATCTGCCACGCGGCATATCGGATGCCACGGAGTTCTACCGTGCCGAAGAAGGGAGCTCGACGGAGAAGTTGTTCTAGTCTCAATAAGCTGGGACCGAACATCTGATGCCCTTGAGTGACCAGCTAAAGCAATTGGTCGAACTGCACAAGGCGGCCGAACTGGCCATGAAGGACTTCATAGTCCGGCCGTGGCCTGGCGAGCCCTTGCCCCATAGCTACTTTGGCCTTATAAAGCAGATGGTAAATGCATGTCCGCAGCTTGAAGTTGTTAAGAGGTATGTCTGCATTGAGGGTGCCCACCGCGCCTCCGCCCGCGCGGAAGTGCACTGGGCGAAGATGGATGCTGAGAAGCTGGTGACGGAGGGGCCGCCGGAGGGCAAGGCGCACCGATACCCCGAGAAGTACTATGATAGTGTTATGAAAGGCGCCCGCCTTGTGGCAGAGGAATGTGCAAAGGATGTAATATTTGAATGAATATACTCATGTCATCCTGTAATATGAAAATGAGTTCCTGTGCGCTATCTAACGCTTGTTGATTTAAAATATTACCTTCTGTGCGGTCGTTTATAAAAATCTGAAAGTTGGCCAGTCGTCGGCTTCTGCCCCCATGTAACTAGTACTGGGGTGTTCGGGATAAACCTAAACACTCTTTATCCAAGTTTTTGGTCCTTTAAGGAGGTGTTTAGCACAGCGAACAAGGCAATCAGACTATACATCTTTATCACTCTCACTTAGCCATAGAAGTCTACAATTTTAAATTTCGGTGAAGCCCCTAGTATTCGGAAGGCCGAACTTGGGGTGCTATATGATGTATACTACACAACCTTCTTCTTGTAGACGTTGTTGGGCCTGCAAGTGCACAGGTTTGTAGGACAGTAGCAAATTTCCCTCAAGTGGATGACCTAAGGTTTATCAATCCGTAGGAGGCGTAGGACGAAGATGGTCTCTCTCAAATAACCCTGCAACCAAATAACAAGGAGTCTCTTGTGTCCCCAACACACCCAATACAATGGTAGATTGTATAGGTGCACTAGTTCGGTAAAGAGATGGTGATACAAGTGCAATATGGATGGTAGATAAAGGTAATTGTAATCTGAAATTATAAAAACAGCAAGGTAACAAGTGGAAAAAGTGAGCGTAAACGGTATTACAATGATAGGAAACAAGGCCTAAGGTTCATACTTTCACTAGTGCAAGTTCTCTCAACAATAATAACATAGATAGATCATATAACAATCCCTCAACATGCAACAAAGAGTCACTCCAAAGCAACTAATAGCGGAGAACAAACGAAGAGATTATGGTAGGGTATGAAACCACCTCAAAGTTATTCTTTCGGATCAATCTATTCAAGAGTTTGTACTAGAATAACACCTTAAGACACAAATCAACCAAAACCCTAATGTCACCAAGATACTCCATTGTCACCTCAAGTATCCGTGGGCATGATTATACGATATGCATCACACAATCTCAGATTCATCTATTCAACCAACACAAAGTACTTCAAAGAGTGCCCCAAAGTTTCTACCGGAGAGTCAACAATGTGTGCCAACCCCTATGCATAGGTTCATGGGCGGAACCCGCAAGTTGGTCACCAAAGCATACATCAAGTGGCACATGATATCCCATTGTCACCACAGATAAGCACAGCAAGACATACATCAAGTGTTCTCATAAAAGACTCAATCCGATAAGATAACTTCAAAGGGAAAACTCATTTCATCACAAGAGAGTAGAGGGGGACTGTCGGTGTCAAAACCGGCGGATCTTGGGTAGGGGGTCCCGAACTGTGCGTCTAGGCGGATGGTAACAGGAGACAAGGGACACGATGTTTTTACCCAGGTTTGGGCCCTCTCGATGGAGGTAAAACCATACTCCTGCTTGATTAATATTGATGATATGGGTAGTACAAGAGTAGATCTACCACGAGATCGGAGTGGCTAAACCCTAGAAGCTAGCCTATGGTATGATTGTTGTTCATCCTACGGACTAAAACTCTCCGGTTTATATAGACACCGGAGAGGGCTAGGGTTACACAGAGTCGGTTACAATGGGAGGAGATCTTCATATCGTATCGCCAAGCTTGCCTTCCACGCCAAGGAAAGTCCCATCCGGACACGGGACGGAGTCTTCAATCTTGTATCTTCATAGTCCGGGAGTCCGGCCAAAGGTCTCAGTCCGGCCATCCGGACACCCCCTAATCCAGGACTCCCTCAGTAGCCCCTGAACCAGGCTTCAATGACGACGAGTCCGGCGTGCAAGTTGTCTTCGGCATTGCAAGGCGGGTTCCTCCTCCGAATATTTCATAGAAGATGTTGAACACCAGGGTAGTGTCCGGCTCTGCAAAATAAGTTCCACATTCCACCATAGAGAGAATAATATTTGCGTTAATCGGATCTGCTGACGTATTCTGCGGCTTGACATCATGCCACGGCCAGGCTTTTATTCATTTTATTGTTCCACCTCAGCGCGTTTCGCGAGGCGGTTTCCTTGGCACGTCTTGTCAAAGCAGAGATCATGTCCCCTTATTCCGGGATTCTCATCAATACGGGTGTGGGTAACCCAACCGCGTCATTAACCGTGGCGCTTGGGAGATAAGCGAGTTTCATTAGGCCGGTGGGGGGCTCGTTGTTTTGGCCGCCCATATAAGGGGATAAGAATCCGCCCTTTCCATTCACGCCTTCTTCCTCCTCTGCTTATCCGTCCCTGCGCGCTCGAGCTCCAGCGCCCAAGCCCGCACTTCCCACCTCAACCTTCTCCAACCATGTCCGGAGCGGGAGGTAGATGGATGGCCTCCTCCGTCACGGAGGGGCAAATCAAAAAACTGAGGAAGGCCGGATACTTGTCTAACGACATCGCGCACCGGCTTCCAGATGTGGGGCAACTCATCCCCACCCCCAGGCCCCATGAGAGGGTTGTTTTTCTTCCCCATTTCCTCCGCGAACTGGGTTTTCCTCTTCACCCGTTCGTCCGGGGGCTCATGTTCTACTACGGCCTGGACTTCCACGATCTGGCCCCAAACTTCATCCTCAATATCTCGGTGTTTATCGTTGTGTGTGAGGCCTTCTTCCGCATCCAGCCCCACTTTGGCCTATGGCTGAAGATCTTCAGCGTCAAGCCGAAGGTTGTGAAAGGCCGACAAGCGGAATGCGGAGGTGCTATGGTGGGCAAGATGCCCAATGTCACTTGGCTCGAGGGTGCCTTCGTGGAAACCATCAAAGGGTGGCAATCGGGGTGGTTTTATATCACCGAGCCGCGTGACCCTAAGTGGGCAGCAACCCCCGAATTTCGATCCAGCATCCCCACCCGGCTCACATCTTGGAAAGAGATGGGCCTGTCGTGGGGCAATCCAGAAGAGGTGACCGGACTCCAAACCTGCGTCCGAGACCTGGTGACCAAGAAGGTCAAGCTTGTCAACGTGGTCCAGGTCATGCTCTTCCGCCGGATCCTCCCGTGTCAACGACGGGACTTCAATTTGTGGGAGTTCGACCCGGCCCAGCACCAGACTCTATCCCGGCTCTTCGAAACGAAGCACGAGGACGCCTGGAAGGTGCTTTTCAAGAGTTCTGAGGTCTCCCCTCCCGTCACCGAGGATCGCGGATTCTGCGCGAAACGTCAAGCCTCCAAAGTAAGCTTAATTTAGTCCCTTACGGGATACCCGAATTTCGTAGTGTGACTTTATGTGGGATCTAAACTCCCATTCCTTTGACATGACTGGAAGAGGACATCCGGACAGTTTGACTGTCCGGCTCCTTTGCCCGAAGGCCCAGTAGACGCGCAATTAGCAAAGCTACTGGTTCTGGCACCTCACGTGGTGTCGGAGAAGAAGGCCAAGGAGAAGGCCACGGGGACCCGAAAGAGTTCCCGATGCCCGGTGGCGTCGGATTTGCCCGACAACCCCAACGCACCCTCCGCCTCCGAAGACGAGGAGGAGAAGGAAGAAGAAGAAGCCTCTCCCCCTCCAACGGGGGGAGGAACAAAAAGAAAGGCAGCCCTGACTGGGGAAGCCAGAGGGTCCAAGAAGGGGAAGACCCTTCTGCAGGACTACGCCCCCGACGCCGAAGACGGCGGGGGGGAATGGCCATCCAGGGTCAAGCCCCTGGCAAAATCGTGAGTGTCCGGCTACCCGAATGACTTATTGCACTCCTTTATTATTCGATAGCTTCTAATGCCGAATCTAATTATGTAGTCCGCCCAGAGCTCAGCTTGGCGATTCATCGAGCGGCTCTCTAAATTTGTCGGACGTGAATAGCGCTTCACTTCCGACGGCCTCCTTCCCTCTCCCTACAGACGACGCTGAGGTGGAGTCCCGTAGGGGACAAAACCAGGAGGAGGTGGTCCTGGAAGTGCCACAAGGCGACCTTTCGGACTCCAGGCCCAAAGGGGGTAAAGCCCCGGAGGGATCTAAGTCCGGCCCTAGGTCGGACACTGCTCCGGAACCATCAGTGGTTCCAGAGTCCAACAGGCGGCGCCTTTATAAGAAGGGCAAGCCTGCAACGCTGGCGACTTCGGTCCACCCGGAGGCGCCGGACAATTTGCTGGAGGCGCTTAACGGCGCCTCCATCAACGAGGAACACCGCACTATTATGAGTGCGGTGATTCAGAAGGTTCAGTCCGCCAAGAGCGAGCTGACGGAAGCCTGTACAAGCCTGATAACGGGCTTTGAGGTATGTGTTCAAAAACATATATAAAAAATATTACCGCATTGACAGTAGCCCCTGATGCTCAGTTCGGTGTTCAGAAAGAAAAGCCGAGTTGAGGATCTAAAAAGATATACGCAGGAGTCTAATAGAAATATGTCAATATGGGAGTGCAGGCTGCGCTGCTGACCTCTACCGCACTGACTGCGGAGGTCAATGCATTGAAGGAAAGCCTCGAGTGGTCCGAGAGCGAGCTCGGCCGTGCCAAGAAGCAGCTCGAGGATAAAGAGGGTACATAGTACCTCCTGTAAATGTATATAGAAATACTTGGTTGCAAAATAAGAACAGGACCAACGTTAATATTGCAGGAGCCACGGCCGAGGTGGCGACCCTGAAAGAGGCGGTCTCCAAGGCCGAAAAGAGTGTGGCCTTGGAGCGCACCGAGCGAGAGAAGCAGGAGGCGCGGGTGGCGGAGGTGCGGCAAGAGCTCCGGGCTCTCGTGGAAAAACATGAGAGTTTGGAGCGTGACTCGAAGACTCGAGAGTCCGAGCTTGTCTTGGCTCTTGAGAGTGCCAAGACCGCTAAGGCCGAAGCCCAGAAGGCCCTTCAGGAGATCGAGGCGATGAAGAAGATAGCGGCGGGTAAGGCATTCTTTATGCAAAGCAAAAATATAAAAGTTAATTATCTGCTACTTACCGGAATCTGGAGCTCTCCAGGAGCATTCGCCGATCTGCCCCGTAGTGTGTCTGATGCCGCCGCATACTACCGAGCCGAAGAGGAGAGCTCGACGGAAAAAGTGTTCTGGTCTCAGTATGCTGAGGCCGAACATCCGGTGCCCCTGAGCGACCAGCTGAAGCAGCTGGTCGAGCTCCACAAGGTGGCCGAACAGGCCATGAAGGGTCTCATAGCTCGGCTGTGGCCTGGGGAAGTCATGCCTGGGAGCTACTTCGGTCTGGTGTGGCGGCTGGTGGACGCATGTCCGTGGATTGAGGTCGTCAAGCGCTCCGTTTGTATTGAAGGTGCCCGTCGGTCCCTTGCCCGTGCTAAGGTGCACTGGGGCAAGCTAGATGCGGAGAAGCTGTTGACGGACGCGCCACCGCCGGGCAAGGAGTATCGTATGCCCGAGATATATTATAATGGCGTTCTGAAGGGTGCCCGCCATATAGTGGATGAGTGCTCCAAAGATGTAATTTTTTAGTAGACTCGCATTTGTTATCCTGTACGCTGAAGCTTTGTTCATATGCGTTAAGCAACGCTTGTTAATTTAAAATATTACCTTCTGTGCGGCCGTTTATCAAATCTGAGAGATGCAAGTCGTCAGCTTCGACCCCCATGCCACGAGTGCTGGGGTGTTCGGGATAAACCTGAGCGCTCTTGTTCCCATTCTTGGGTCCATCTAGGGAGGCGTTCAGCACAACGAACCAGGCCGTCGGACTTATAATGCTTTATCACTCTCACTTAGCCATAGAATTCTATAATTTTAAATTTCGGCGAAGCCCCTAGTATTCTGAAGACCGAGTTCGGGGCGCTATCCACGCCTAGGCCGGATAAGTCCAGTTCCTCACTCGAAGCGGCATAAGTCTTTAAGGACTTGAAGAAACCTCGCGAACAACAACCGGTCTCTCGCACTATCATGACAGTCAGTTTTAGCTTTCTCTACTGAGGTGTTAACCCAGCTCAACTGGGGCACAATCGCAGTAGTTCTCCCAGCGCTACCTTAGCCAACAATGCGGAACGTAAGGTACCAAAACATGGGAGCCGAGCAAACCCAACTATTGACCAAAGACATGATTCGGAGCCGATGCATATAGTGCTATAAGTTCGGGGTGCCGCACTCGTGAGAGTGTTCGGTCTTCTCACACCATGTTATGGGGTGTTGTAAGCCCCTGGTGTATTGTCCGCACCAAAGTGTACGGTTGCAGAATGTCATGACTGAACATATTTGTATATAAAAATAGAGAAGTACAATAATAGGTAAGAGCTATATATTTTTTATTAAAAAAGGGCTGCTGCGAAAGCAGAATGATACAAGAAGTGCGGTAAGCAAGAGATGGGAGTATTTGACATATTCCCCTCCAGGGGCAAGCTGCGGGATTGTAAGTAAAACAGGTATTAAACTCGTTTTAGAGACCACCTGGACTTTTGACGTGGCTTGCTCCCTCCCTGGCTGTTGCATCGTTGGTTCGGCGAGTGTATTGCTGGACAGGCCTTCCGAATAGTTGGGTCCTGAAAGTGTGTAAAAAGGAAAACGGCGAAATAGGGAGCCCCTTAGTGCGGTTGAGCTGCCTTCTGGGCGTGCCGTTGTTGTGCCCCTCCCCTTATGCCCATGGTATCTCTAAGGCGTAATTATGTACGCATGGTACCAGTATCGCCGTTTGGCGGGGGCTGGGGTTGGGGTCGCACTGTTATGCTTCCTCGGAACGTGCCAGCCAAATTTGTTGGAGGTTACTTCAGGCTCGCTTGACGTTGTCCGGACGTTTGACGCCTGGATTGGAGAACTGCCTTGAGAGGCTACTCTGTACTTCCGCCGCCAGGGTTGCCGTGTGCTCCTCTATTCGGAGAGAGCGTTCGGTGTTTCCGTTTACCGTGATGACTCCGCGAGGTCCTGGCATCTTGAGCTTGAGATATGAGTAGTGCGGCACCGCATTGAATTTTGCAAATGCGGTTCGTCCAAGCAGGGCGTGATAGCCGCTGCGGAATGGGACTATGTCGAAGATTAACTCCTCGCTCCGGAAGTTATCTGGGGATCCGTAGACCACTTCGAGTGTAACCGAGCCTGTACAGCTGGCCTCTAGACCTGGTATGACATCCTTGAAGGTTGTCTTTGTGGGTTTAAACCTTGAGGGATCGATGCCCATTTTTCGCACTGTGTCTTGGTAAAGCAGGTTCAGGCTACTGACGTCGTCCATTAGGACTCTGGTATGGTGAAATCCGTCGATAATTGGGTCTAGGACCAGTGCGGCGAATCCGCCGTGACGGATGCTGGTGGGATGGTCCCTTCGATCGAAGGTGATCGGGCAGGAGGACCATGGGTTGAACTTTGGGGCGACTGGCTCCAACGCGTAGACGTCCTTGAGAGCATGCTTCCACTCCCTTTTGGGGATGTGGGTTGCGTATATCATGTTCACCGTCCAAACTTGCGGGGGAAATCCCTTCTGTCCTTTGTTGTTCGGCGGTCGGGGCCCCTCCTCGTCATCGCTATGTAGCCCCTTGTGTCTGATTTCGGCGCTTAACTTGCCTGCCTGCTTGAACACCCAACAGTCCCTGTTGGTGTGATTTGCTGGCTGTTCGGGGGTGCCGTGTATCTGGCACGAGCGATCGAGGATCCGGTCTAAGCTGGATGGGCCCTGAGGGTTTCTTTTGAATGGCTTCTTCCGCTGACCCGGTTTAGAGCCTCTGAATCCGGCATTGACTGCCGTATCTTCAGTATTGTCACCGTTAATGCGGCGCTTATGCTTGTTGCGACATGACCTGCTGTTGTTATCCTTGGTATCCGGATTGCCGGGGCTCTTGGTTATGTTATTGCTACGAGCTAGCCAGCTGTCTTCTCCCGCACAAAAGCGGGTCATGAGTGTTGTGAGGGCTGCCATAGATTTCGGCTTTTCCTGTCCTACGTGTCGGGCAAGCCATTCGTCTCGGATGTTGTGCCTGAAGGCTGCAAGGGCCTCGGCATCCGGACAATCGACTATTTGGTTTTTCTTGGTTAGGAACCATGTCCAGAATTGTCTGGCCGATTCCTATGGCTGCTGGATTATGTGGCTTAGGTCATCAGCGTCTGGTGGTCGCACATACGTGCCTTGGAAGTTGTCAAGGAATGCGGATTCCAGGTCCTCCCAACAACTAATTCACTCTGCTGGCAGGCTATTAAGCCAATGTCGAGCTGGTCCTTTAAGCTTGAGTGGGAGGTATTTGATGGCGTGTAGATCATCACCACGGGCCATGTGGATATGAAGGAGATAGTCCTCGATCCATACCGCAGGATCTGTTGTGCCATCGTATGATTCGATGTTTACGGGTTTGAAGCCCTCGGGGATTTGATGATCCATTACTTCATCTGTGAAGCATAGTGGGTGTGCGGCGCCCCTATACTAGGCTATATCATGACGCAGCTCGGACGAGCTTGGTCTATTGTATTCGGCCGGGCCATACTTATTATGTCTGGTGTGACGGCTAGTGTCACGTGAAACGGGGCGCCCATGCGATCCGTAGATCGATCTTGTTTGCCTTGCCTTATTCTCCAAGATGTCTCGCAGGTCTGTTGCGTCTCCCCGTCCTTTGGTATGTTTTGAGCGGTGTCGGGGTGCGGCTTGGGTTGAGGGCCTGAAGGCCTCTCTATCGTGGCCACGGGGTGGCCGATCGGGCGCATCGTACGCTGGTGATGTAGGTTTAGTTGCTTCCTCCTCAAGTTGGGGTAGCAGCCTACACTTTGGGTAGCTATTGGATGGGCATTCTAGTTTATACTCTTCGGCCGCCAGGACTTCGGTCCATATGTCGGCTAGCAAGTCTTGGTCAGCTCTAAGCTATTGTTGTTTCTTCTTGAGGATGCTTGCCGTGGCTACGAGCCTGCGTTTGAAACGCTCTTGTTCGACGGGATCCTCTGGCACGACGAATTTGTTGTCGTCGAGGCTTGCCTCGTCTTCGGAGGGAGGCATGTAATTGTTGTCCTCTTCTTCTTTGTCGGCCTCTCTCTCATGAGGTCTGGCTCCTTCGTCCTCCTGCACTAAATCCTGCTGGAGGGGGTTGTCTTCGGCACTGTCCGGCATGTTGTTATCTCCGGTGCCGGAATCGCCGTTTTTTGCTTTGGCTGGACTTAGAGCGGCACCGCTGACGTCGGCGCTTGGGTTGCTTCTTGGAGGGGTCATCCTCCATTTTCTCCTCGCCATCCCCCGCTTTAGGGGTGTCCACCATGTATATGTCATATGACGAGGTGGCTTTCCAGTTCCCTATAGGTGCTGGTTCTTGATCGTCTCCTTCATCGGCATCCATGCCATCGATGTCTTCGGAGTCAAAGTCGAGCATGTCAGTTAAATCGTCGATAGTGGCTACGAAGTGGGTGGTGGGTGGGCTTCGAATTTCTTCATCATCCGCATCCCAACCGTGTTGGTCGTAGTTCGGCCAGGGCTCTCCTGACAAAGAGAGAGACTTTAATGAATTCAGGATATTGCCGAAAGGCGAGTGCTGAAAGATGTCCGCGGCGGTGAACTCCATGACTGGAGCCCAATCGGGCTTAATCGGAAGAGGCGCGCGATTTACGGAGTCCGGATCGGAGTCCGGCACCTCGGAGTCATGGGCCTTGCGAGGGACTAGGCTAGTATCCGGCTCTATCACCATAGAGGTTGCAGTTTCCGGGGCAGCGTCCAACCGTCCGTCCCCGACTGGCGTAGTGGGCTCCGAGCTAATGGTCGGAGCGGACACCTGAGCGACGCTCTGGGCGCTGTCCGATGACAGGGCTAAATCATGCCCACCGTGACAGTGCGGCGTGCCCGGTCGTGGCTCGAATCCGTCGAAGATCAAGTCCCCGCGGATGTCGGCCGTGTAGTTTAAGCTTCCAAACCTGACCTGATGGCCAGGGGCGTAGCTTTCGATCTGCTCCAGATGGCCGAACGAGTCGGCCCGCAATGCGAAGCCGCCGAATACGAAGATCTGTCCGGGGAGAAAGATCTCACCCGGGACTGCATTGCGATTGACGAGCGAAGAAGCCATCGGGCCTAAAGGCGACGACACAGAGGAACTCTCAATGAAAGCACCAATATCGGTGTCAAAACCGGCGGATCTCAGGTAGGGGGTCCCGAACTGTGCGTCTAGGCGGATGGTAATAGGAGACAAGGGACACGATGTTTTTACCCAGGTTCGGGCCCTCTCGATGGAGGTAAAACCCTACTCCTGCTTGATTAATATTGATGATATGGGTAGTACAAGAGTAGATCTACCACGAGATCGGAGTGGCTAAACCCTAGAAGCTAGCCTATGGTATGATTGTTGTTCGTCCTACGGACTGAAACTCTTTGGTTTATAGACACTGGAGAGGGCTAGGGTTACACAGAGTCGGTTACAATGGGAGGATATCTTCATATCGTATTGCCAAGCTTGCCTTCCACGCCAAGGAAAGTCCCATCCGGACACGGGACGGAGTCTTCAATCTTGTATCTTCATAGTCCGGGAGTCCGGCCAAAGGTCTCAGTCCGGCCATCCGGACACCCCCTAATCCAGGACTCCCTCAGGGACAAACATCATAAGATCCAACTATAATAGCAAAGCTCGGGATACATCAAGATCGTGCCATAGAGGGAACACGAGAGAGAACACGAGAGAGAGAGAGAGATCAAACACATAGCTACTGGTACATACCCTCAGCCTCGAGGGTGAACTACTCCCTCCTCATCATGGAGAGCACCGGGATGATGAAGATGGCCACCGGTGAAGGATCCCCCCTCCGGCAGGGTGCCGGAATGGGCTCCCGAGAGGTTTTTGGTGGCTACAGAGGCTTGCGGCGGCGGAACTCCCGATCTATCTTGATATATGATGTTTTTAGGGTACGTAGGCTTATATAGGCGAAAGAAGTCGGTCGGGAGGTGCTCGAGGGGCCCACGAGACAGGGGGGCGCGCCCAGTAGGGGGCGTGCCCTCCTATCTCGTGGCCTCCTCGAAGCTCTTCTGATGTGAACTCCAAGTCTCCTGGGTATAATCTTCCCAAAAATAACGCTGCCGAAGGTTTCATTCCGTTTGGACTCCGTTTGATATTCCTTTTCTTCGAAATACTGAAACAGGCAATAAAACAGCAATATGGGCTGGGCCTCCGATTAGTAGGTTAGTCCCAAAAATAATATAAAAGTGTATAATAAAGCCCATAATCATTCAAAATGGGTAATATGATAGCATGGAACAATCAAAAATTATATATACGTTGGAGACGTATCAAGCATCCCCAAGCTTAATTCCTGCCCGTCCTCGAGTAGGTAAATGATAAAAATAGAATTTTTGATGTGGAATTCTACCTAGCATAATTCTCAATGTAATTTTATTTATTGTGGCATGAATGTTCAGATCCAAGTGATTCAAAATAAAAGTTCATATTGACAAAAGAAATAGCAATACTTCAAGCATACTAATCAAAGCAATCATGTCTTCTCAAAATAACATGGCAAAAGAAAGTTCATCCCTACAAAATCATATAGTTAGGCTATGCTTCATTTTCGTCGAACAAAGATGTTCCCAACTTTTATGCCCCCGATGACAAGCCAAGCAATTGTCTCATACTTAAATAATCTCAAACTTTTTCAACCTTCACGCAATACATGAGCGCGAGCCATGGATATAGCACTATGGGTGGAATAGAATATAATGATGGGGATTGTGTGGAGAAGATAAAAAAAGGAGAAAGTCTCACATTGACGAGGATAATCAACGGGCTATGGAAGTGCATTTAGTGCCCCTTAGTGATTTTGGTGTATTGAAGACTTATAGGTTAAGGGACTGATGCGTTTGTGAGTGTACACGGGTCTATAAGTCTATGAGGAGTTTGATATTTACAGGGAAAGCCGACCCCTAAAAATGAAGTTCTTCGACTGAAGACTTTGTAATTTCTGAAGACTTTCTGAAGACTTTGAATGTGAAGAAATTGGTGTGACCTTGAAGACTTGGTATTCATTCGAGGAACATGAAGCATGAAGACTTTTGTTTTCATAGTTTCATTTTCTCTTTCTTGAGTCATAGGAAACACCGTACTGTTAAAGGGGGTCGAGGAAATACTAAGGAAAAATTTCCATGTGATGCTCAACTCAAATCCTACACCTACCAATCCCTTCGAGTGAAGCCATTAGAAATCTCGCACAGTTCAGCCATATTCTTCAGTGATAGAGACGAAGTTCTTCTGGTCTCTGAGGAATTTGTTCTGACTGAAGAGTTAGGAATTCGCCAGTGTGGATTGCCTACCAAGTGAGGAACATGATAGCCCTGAGGAATTTGAACCTCAAATATTCCGACTGTTGTTGTGCTATGCGCCAGCTGTCCCAAAATATCTACCCACCTAACGGTCATATCAGACAAGGGCATTTATGTCTTATCATGTCGGGTTGCTCCCTAGGCTATAAATAGCCGCCCCCTACAACCACTAGTTGGTTGGCTGCTCCGAGAGAAACTGACACTTGTCATTTGAGAGCAACCCATCCTCCGAGGACTTTGAGTGAAAATCATCAAGTGAGGAAATCCTAAACCCAAACCTACAAAACCCCAAGTGATTGAGCATCACTGAAGAGATTGATCCTGCATGGATCCGACGCTTGTTTCCTTTGAAGACTGTGCTTCTTCCAGACGGTTAGGCGTCAAGGTCTAGAGCATCCAAGAGGAATTGTGGGTCGCCGAGTGACCTAGTTTGTGAAGGTTCGGAATTCACCTGAAGACTTACCATGAGTGATTGGGCGAGGTCTGTGTGACGTTAGCTCAAGGAGAATACGGTGAGGACTGTGTGTCCAGGACCGGGTGTCCTCGAGTTTAAATACTTAGCCGCTCCAACCAGATGTACAACTGAGACAGTAGTTGGAATTGGTCTACCAAATCATTGTCTTCACCAAGCTTACTGGTTCTATTTCCTCAACTCTTTAAATTCCTCATGTATGTTGTTGAGTGCTTGTTCATATCTGTTTGAAGACATTGACTAAAGACTTTCTCAAATTCCTCAGCTCTATTTCTTCAGTCTGTCCGTCTTCTGCTCTTGTTATCATGTGTTTACGTTTTTTGTACTCTTTGCTTGTCTTCATTTCATCATGATGACTATGCTTGTGTTCTGTTATGTTCCTTTCTGAGTACTTATTCCGCTGCAAGTAGTTCTTCATTTAGGAATTTCCTCACCAGAAAATTCCTCAGTGAAGAATTCATAAAAATCACCTATTCACCCCCCCCCCCCTCTAGTCGATATAACGCACTTTCAATTGGTATCAGTGCAAGGTACTCCCTTGTTTTGTGTGATTTTGGTTTAACCACCTGGAGTTCTAGTTATGTCGACCACAGGTATGATCAAGGTCTCTGTTGGGTGTCCTACCTTCGATGGCACGGACTACCCCTACTAGAAGAATAAGATGCGAATGCATCTTGAAGCAATTGATAACGATCTCTGGTACGTTGTGGAAAATTGTGTTCCCTTAGTCACACCTTCTCTGAATGCCGCTGATGTGAAGAGATTCAAGCAACTCGATTCTCAAGCGAAGAATATCATATGTGGCCATCTGAGTAAAGGGCAGTATGGTAGAGTGAGTGCTTTGGAAACTGCTAAACTCATTTGGGATAGGCTCTCCAAAGTAAACAAAGGAGTCTCAACTCAACGTCATTCTCGTGTTGACGTTCTTCGCAATCTCTTCAACCGCTTCAAAAGACTCGACAATGAAAATGTTCAGCAAACCTTCGATCGCCTCACTGATATCTCAAATGAGCTTCAAGCGCTTGGCGCCACTGACATCGCTGACCATGAGGTGGTGAAGAAATTTTTGAGATCGCTCGATTCTTCATTTGACACTCTGGCACTGATGATTCAAGAGCGTGGTGATTACAAGTCACTTGATCCCGCTGATATCCTCGAGAGGCTAAACACTCATGAGTTCCAGCTTGCTGAGAAGAGAGATCTCTATGGTCCGAGCTATGGCAAACCACGTGCTTTGAAGGCCAAGGCAGTCTCTAAGTCTGAGGAAGAAGACTCTACAAGCAGCCTTGGTGATCCTGGCGAGGTGAGCCAGGAACTAGCACTGCTCGTGAAGAAATTTCAGAAGTTCTCAAGATGTGGTCGCTTTGGAAAATCCTCAAGGAGCAACGATTCCTCATCCAATGACTACAAGAAAAGGCTGTGCCACAAATGCAAGAAGCCTGGTCACTATATTCAAGATTGTCCTCAGTGGGACAAGGAATTAAAGAAGAAGAAATACAAGGATTACAATTCTGATGAGGCAAAGAAGAAGAAGAAAACTTCAAAGTCTTCATCATCAAAATCCTCAAAGTCTTCATCTCACAAGAAGAGCAGCTCCAAGAAGGCTCGGGCATTCATTGGCAAGGAAATGGATTCTGAGGCTGAATCTGAGGATCATGAGGAAGAGGAGGCATCCGAGGAGTCTGAGTCTGGTGTGGCAAGTCTAGCTCTTGCTACCGCATTTGTCAGCAAGTCTATCTTCAACGCTGAAGAAAATGGCAACACCATCAATGCTGACGAAGGCAATGATGACTACGCTCCCACCTATTGCTTCATGGCAAAGGGTGCCAAGGTAACTAAATACCCCTCCTCTGAATTAAGTGAGGATGAATCTGATGAAAATCTTAAGCCTAGCTACTCTAAACTTGCTAAGATTGCTGTGAAACAACAAAAGGCTATTGAAAAACTTCAAAACATGCTAGACAAAAGTGATGATATGTTGGGTGATGAAATGGAGCGCACTAAAGACTTAACTAAAAATCTTCAGAGACTTCAGTCTAAGTTTGACAACCTTCAAAGTCATCATAACACTCTCTCATATGATCATGAGAAGCTTTCCTATGAAATTCTTCAAAGAAAGCAAGATCTTGAGAAGCTAAGAGTGTGTTATGAAGATCTTCAGAAGGAGCGCGATTCATTACTTGCTCAACAAATCAGCGCTACTCAGGAAGAATTTGTTCCCCCATGTCTAAAGTGCATTGAACGTGAATCTGCTAATTCTTCACCTGAATGTTCAAATGCTTCAAATGTTACAAATTCTTCACTTGTCTCTGCTATCACTAATTCCTCATCTGAGGACATTGCTAGTACTACTAATGATGCAGGGCTGAAGGAATTGTACACAACAGGCATGTACAAAAGCCTCAAAGGGCATCAGATTCTTTGTGATGTGCTCAAAAAGCAGATCCTCAATAAACCATAGGAAAGAGGGTATTTCCTTTGAGAGGAAACTCAATGCTGATGGTACATATTGGAAACCTGAGCAGTACCCCAAAACCTCATGGGTTGCTGCAAAGGGACCTCCAGTTGATCCATCTAACTTATCTGGCTTTACATGTGAATCTTCTCATTCCTTTGATGAGTCATTTGACTCCAACTATAAACTATTTAAAAATCATAATGGTGAAGTATTTGCTAGATATATTGGGACTAACTGCAAGAACGGTTCCCCTATGAAGAAAATCTGGGTTCCCAAAAGTTATCTTGAAAGTCTTCGGGTGAATGTCCTCATGACACCGCCTGTGAAGAACAAGAACCCCAGATCCAATTCTTCATATGGACCTAATTCTTCACATGGATCAAAGTCCTCATATGATCATCATCGTGCTAACCCTTCTGTTTCACAGGGTAGAGCTAAGGGCTATGAATATGCGCATTATTCTTCAAATCATTATGTTCATAAGTCCTCGAAGAATTTCTCTAGTTATTCATATGCTTACCCTAACCCCTCTTATGTGAAACGAAGCGGGCTAGCTCCTATGCCACCTTTCTCATATGGTGCTCGTAGAGTGATGAACGCTTTGCAACCCCTTCAGATGTGGGTGGTGAAGAAAAAGAACTAATCTCTTATGCAGGGTCAGGTCTCCAGACGTGCTCAAAACGTCTGAAGAATTTGCTGGAGACCTGAACTATGCCTGAAAGGACGCAGGCTAATCATGAAGAAATGAATTCTCATTTCTCACGTCCTCATACTATTTTATCTGTGCTATTGCTTGATGAAATTGAATTGATGAAATTGGTGTCATTCCTACCGAAGAAACTGCTGAAGAATTCATTCCTGATCGTGATGATTACCGAGCTGGCGCACCTGAAGAAAATGGTGCTGAAGAAAATGCTTCTGAAGGGAATGCTGATCAAATTCCTCGAAGACAACCCACTCATCCTCGCATCGCTAATGAAGTGCAAATTGAGAAGATCAGTGATGACATTGAAGCACCAGGTCCTCTCACTCGCTCAAAATCTTCACATTTATCTAACTTTTGTGGGCACTTTGCTTTTGTCTCTATCGTAGAGCCCACTAAGGTAGACGAAGCATTTCTGGAGCCTGAGTGGATTCAGGCTATGCAAGAAGAATTACATCAGTTTGAGTTCAACAATGTCTGGGAACTGGTCAAACATCCAGATCCTCGCAAGCACAACATCATTGGCACAAAGTGGATCTACCGCAACAAGCAAGACGAAAATGGCCTTGTGGTGAGGAATAAGGCACGGCTTGTAGCTCAAGGCTACACATAGGTTGAAGGAATTGATTTCGATGAAACTTTTGCACCTGTTGCTAGACTTGAGGCTATTCGCATATTACTTGCTTACACTAACCATCATAATATTATCTTACAACAAATGGATGTGAAAAGTGCATTCCTCAATGGTAAGATTGAGGAAGAAGTATATGTAGCTCAGCCCCCAGGTTTTGAAGATCCAAAGAATCCCGACAAAGTCTACAGACTCAACAAGGCCATGTATGGCCTCAAGCAAGCCCCTCAGAGCGTGGTATGACACTTTGAAGGAATTCTTCATGAAGAATGGCTTCAAACCCGGTTCACTCGACCCAACTCTTTTCACTAAATCTTATGATGGTGAACTGTTTGTGTGCCAAATATATGTTCATGATATTATCTTTGGCTATACTGACCAATGTTATAGTGATGAATTTGCCTATATGACGAGTGAATAATATCAAATGCCTATGATGGGAGAGTTAAAATTCTTTTTAGGTCTTCAAATTCGTCAGTAGCGCAATGGTATATTCATATCGCAGGAGAAATACCTCAAAGAAGTGTTGAGGAAATTCGGCATGCAAGATTGCAAAGGGGTCAAAATTCCAATGCCCACAAATGTCCATCTATGCACTGATGAAAATGGTCAAGACTTCGATCAAAAGGTATACCGCTCCATGATTGGCTCTTTATTGTACCTATGTGCATCTAGTCCAGATATTATGCTTAGTGTTTGCATGTGTGCCCGATTTCAAGCTACACCGAAGGAATCACACCATAAGGTTGTGAAGCATATTCTTTGATATCTAGCTCACACACCAACACTTGGATTATGGTATCCCAAGGGCTCTTCATTTGATCTCGTTGGATATTCAGACTCTGACTATGCTGGCGATCGCGTGACCGCAAGTCAACATCAGGCACATGCCATTTCCTCGGACGATCTTTGGTCTGTTGGTCCTCGAAGAAACAGAACTGCGTATCTCTCTCTACTGCAGAAGCTGGGTACATTGCTGCTGGATCATGTTGTGCTCAATTACTATGGATGAAGCAAACTCTCAAGGACTATGGCATCAACGTGAAGAATGTGCCTCTCTATTGCGACAATGAGAGCGCAATCAAGATTTCTCGCAACCCAGTTCAGCACTCGAAGACAAAGCACATCCAGATTCGTCATCATTTTCTTCGCGATCATGTGTTGAAGGGCGATATCTCCATCTGCCATGCAAGAACTGAAGATCAGCTGGCCGATATTTTCACTAAGCCCTTGGATGAGAAGAGATTTAGCAAGTTGCGGTGTGATCTAAATATCCTAGAATCTTTGAATGTTCTCTGAAATAGGACACTCGTCCTAACACTTATGCTGACTTGATGACTTAGATGCGCAACACATGAAGTAACATTTTTCTTCAATCAATGAAGACTAACCCTCTAAGTGTGAAGAAGTTAATGAAGAAATTGACTCTCAGAACCCTACGACAATTGTACGCGGTGTCTGAAGCCAACTTTCTTATACGGTGGGATACGCCACCACAAAAGTTGAAAATCTTCAATTTGAGTTTTCTTCAGTTTTTCAAATTCCTCGGTTTTTCAAATTCTTCAACTTGCATTGACTTCTCTATTTCTGTTGTTTGTCTTGTTTGTCTTCAGTTGAATATATATATATATATATATATATATATGAGTTTATGTCCTCTACAGCATTCACTTATTGCTATTTCTTCAAGTTGTTTTTTTTTTGCTAAGTGAATGTGATCGGACCCTTCCCCCTCTATGCTAAACTCAACCCAGTCTATTCACAAATTCTTCATGTGCGTTCTGATTTGAAATTCGTTCAAAATCTTCACTGTGTCCTTGACTGCTGAAGAAATTGCGAATGGTAACTTAAAACTTATCTTATCTAAATTTTCGGCATTGCCGCTCAAACCGTTCCGCTTCTCACGACAAATACTTATATATTCACCCACGATCCTACATGATCGCCACCTCACAGTACATGGGTGACACATGTCATGTGAATGGGAAAAGCCAGGGGCACGTTCGTCCGAAATCCTCGGGCGCACAGTTTTTCACTGCCGCTATAAATACCCTTGTCTTCTCCTCACTTCACTTTTACTCCGCTTGACCTCTCTCTCCCGCTCGAGCTTCCAAACCCTAGCACCGCCGCTACTTCATCATCTCCGGTGAGGAAGATCTTCACTGCGTCGACCTCGTTGCCGTCGTACTCGCGCCGGTTGCGGATTTCTTCACTCCGCCGCCGCCGTAGTTGTCTTCCTCCGTCGAGTTAGGGCATGGAAGATCTAAACGGACGAACTTCACTTCAACACTTCTCAGTTCGTCGTGTTCTTCACTTCGGGTAATTAAAAGTTACTTTTATTGCCCGCTTTGTTTCATGTGTTTTTCCTAAAAAACTTCAAAGGTGTTTATTCTTCAAATCTTCACACACTAAACACCTCACATGTTATCTGTTCCTGATTCGTTTCTCTAAGCAATGATTTTCTTCAAGATTCCTCAATTGTGTGGATTTTCAAATCTGTACAACTCTGGAACCTAAGATAAAGAACGCTTAGTGAAATTCTTCAAGACTCATCGGTCAAATTCCTCAAACCTATTCTCTTTTTAAAAAAATCTTCTGAGAACGCATATGACCTCTCCAAATACCTCGCAACTATACTCTGTTCACAGGTACAGATGTCCGCTGCTGAATCACTAGGTTCTCATCAACTTAACTCATTTGCAGCATTCCTCGAAGAAAAGTTTCATACATCTTCAGAAACCTCAGTTGTTAATCCTCGGCTGAAGAAAATGGCTAACAAGAAGCCACAGAAGGGAGGAAAAAAACCTGAGGTCAACACAGCGTTTGAAATCCTTGAGGATATATATGCTGGATATTGCACTCCAGATGAGGCCAAGTTTGGCAAGGAGGACAAGAATCAGCGCAAAGTGCGCATACAACAAATTGAGAGGAGATGGGCACGAGAATGGAGGGAGTACAGATATGTTACTCCCAAGTAAATGAAGAAATTCGCGCTCAATCCTCCATGCTCAAGACCTCCATTGAGTCCTGGCCAACTGGAGGATCCCACCAGCCTCAAGCGTGGTGAGGACTATGCTACTGAATGGGCTAGGCGCCAGGCCAAACTAGCCAAGCAAGCAAAAGAGGCAGTGAGGAAATTCAATGAAGATTCTGCTGCTGCTAACGCTGCTGAGGCCTCTGGTAGTAAGCCCAAGAAGGCTATGCCAAAGAAGCCTGCCCACAAATCCAATGCTTCTCCTTAAATGCCCTCACGGCCAAGCTCCTCAGCAATGCCCTCACGACCAGCATCTTCAAAGCCCTCACGGCCAATTCCTCAGACTGCTCCTCCTCCGACAAAGTCTTCAACTGCTCCTACAAAATCTTCAGCACATGTGCATCTTGCCACGTGCCAAAGGACTCAAGGCTTCTCTATTGCCTCAGGAGCATCTGCAAGCTCCTTAGATGCACGACCTTCCTCAGCTGGTCCCTCACTGCTGAAGAAAAAGGCCACTGCTGGACGAGGTATTCGACCAAGTCCTCACAAGAAGCAAGTCACTTTCCAAGTGCCCTCTGATGATGATGAAGCGGATGATGATGAACTTGATGAAATCATCAGAGACATGCAAGCCAGGGCCGCTAGAGCCAAAGGCAGCAATGTGCCACTTCTTCTGGATCCCAAGCTGATCCACGATTTCATTGACTTATGGCACAAGGACCCAGCTACACCTTTGCCGGAGATGAACCTCACTCCTGGTCAAAGCCATGTTCTCACTCACTTCATTGAGGAAGAGAAATGGAAATATGAACAAGGACGAAGGCTGAAGAAAGCGCAATACAAGAAACAGCGCTACCTCAAGGACAATGTCCTCACTCTTACCCCCGGACAACTCATTGATGTACAAGCTGAACTCAAGCAACTGAGTGATGATTTCAATCGATACCATGCTGATTGGAAGGGAGCAAAAGTACGTTTCGTCAATCTGACGAAGACTTTCTCTTCAACTGCCACTGCTCCGGTGCAGGTTGAAATTCCTCAAGCTGAAGAATCTGCCCAGCCCACTGAAGAACATGCCAGCATCGCTGATGTTAGTATGGCTGCTGAAGAAAGTGAGAATACCAGGGCTGATGACTCCATTCCAGCCGCTGATGATATTGCCAGGGCATCCACTAGTGATGCGCCTGAGGAAAGTGAACAAGCCAGGGCAACTGCAACAGTTGTGCCTGAAGAAAATGCACCTCATGCGCCTACACCAACTCCTATCCTTCCATCTGCTCTTGATGTGAAGAAGACCAAGGCTGCAGAATATGCAGCGATGAAGAAAAGGAAGGCATCAGCTTCATCAAATTCTTCAGCTCCGAAGAAGATGAAGACTCTGATTAGTCAATTGACAATCCAATTGATGTCGTTCCTGTCTCATCAATGCCATCAAAGGACCTTGTTCCTTATGGTGAAGAATATGAGATTCCCGAGGAATCTAATGAAGAAACTCCATCTGCTGCTTCGACAGAGCAGTTGGACCAAGAAATTGAAGTGGATGAGATCCCTTCAACCCCAGTCATTTCCTCGCCTATGCCTCAGTTCACTGCTGAAGAGGCAGTTGTTGAAGAAATTGACGATGAGGATGTGGATATTGGATGTACCACTCCTGTGCTCAATGATGAATTTTGGGACAGTCAACATCCAAACTCACCATTGTTCACTCCTCTCCAAGCTGTTCCTCGGTCCCCAGCCACTACTGAAGTTCAAGTGGGTTCTGATGAACCTCGTGCAACCCCGTCTATTCATGAAGAAATTCCAGCCACTAGTGCTGAAGAAACTATGAATGAAGAAGTGATGACTCAGGCTGCAGATGCAGAAGAAACTGAAATTCCTCGGCATGAGGAACCTAAGATTGCGATTCCTGAGGTGATACTACAAATCACCGACACTCCTCAGCCCAAGCCAAAGAATCCCTTCTCGAAGAAGCCAAAATTCAAGGCTGATGATTTCTTCGGTGAGCACGTATTCTTCACTGAATTCAACCCTTGTGACAATGCTCGTCTTAGAAGGAAGCGTTTCTAGACAGCCAGCCAGGCCAACTTCTATTCCTCGGTTCTATTTGACAAGGACAAAGTCTTCGATCATGAGCACATCCCTCACATGGACATGGAATCTATGCCTTGCTTCACACCGGTTCTCAGTACGCTTCACGATGCAGGCTTGCTGAATTTCTGCACTGACATCATTGATTGGAATGAAGAACTTATTCTTCAGTTCTACGCCACTTTGCACATCACAAGTAATGTTGTTGACGTCAACTCTTGGGTGCTGGACTGGATGACAGAAAACACTCATTACAAGGCACCTGCCACTGAATTGCTTCGTGCCCTGCCAATCAGTCCAACACCAGAAGGCGCATGCTGTCTGTATGATGAACCTGAACTTACTGATCATTATATGCAAGTGCTCATGAAGCCGCTGAAGCCTGGACAAGCTCAAAGGACTAAATTCCTCGTGAAGGATTTGCTCTATGTGCCCAGAACCATATACCGCATTCTGACGAAGACTATCAGCCCAATCAAAGGACATGATTCTTCAGATGAAGAAATTGTGGGGATGATGAAGAATATGTTCTTCAACATCATGCATGGTATTCCTATCAATTACCATGATTTCTTCATGAGGACTCTTGCAAATGTTGCACTTTCACCGTTTGAGCTGAAGCCTTATGCACCATGGATCATGAGATTCCTCATATTAAGGTCTTCACTCAACTACAAGGCTGATACACTTGACCATGGCAGCTACTTGCCCCCAATTGAAGTCCTCAAGCGGACAATTTCCTCATCGGATGAGAAGGGCAAGTCACCTGCTGTGATCGATGAAGGCATTCGTCCATTGGATGGTCAGTTCCGCAAAGCTGCATCTTATTCCACCAATGATGACTCTGCCACACATGATTCTGCTGCCAATGCTCCAAAGTCAAGTCCTCAAGCTACTACTCCACGTGTGATGACTGATCGTGAATTGCTCATAAGTCTTCACCAGAAGGTCGATCGGAATCACAAATGGGTTAAGCGTCAGTTTGGCTCTATTCTTCACAACATGACTTCCACACATAATGCAGTGAAGAAAAACCACTACTACCTCCATGAAGTGTTTGATCGCACCTGGGCTATTCTATCACATCTCTATGGTGAAGAAGATCTGAAGCAAATGGGTTTCAAGGAAGACTTTGACTGGTCGGCACCTCCACCGAAGAAATTCAAGAAAGTCACACTACAAAAAAAGACACATCCATGACATTTTGGGCCGAACAAATTTTTTTTCTGTCATACATATGACACTTCTATGACGATAATTGTGACAAAACCCGGTATCATCATAGATGTGGTGGGCTCCTACTTCTATGACAAAAAATCATGACAGAAAATGGGCTTTTCGTCCTGGGCGGGCCGGAGACGCAGCTGCATGACATTCTTTGGGCCGTCCATGACGGAAAAAACCGTGGTAGAAGCAAGGGGGAGGAAAATTTCGGGGAGTTGCCGGTTACGGTGGGAGGTCGAGGGCCGAGCGATGCGCGTTTCTCTCGTACACGTACGTGCGTGTGTGCGAGGCGTTGGCTCTAACTGAACCCGAGTGAGGCGTTGGGCTCTAACTGAACCTGAGCGATTGCACTGCAGGCTACGTGTTACTGAACCCGAGCGATCGATCGATGGCTGTTAACTGAACCCGATGGAGCGATTCCTTCGCTACTGCTGCTAACTTAAGTCGATCGATTGGATGAACAGTGAGCGTTGGGGGGAGGGGGGGCTGGATGAACTGTGCATTTTAGCGCGCCTACTGGAGGTACGCGCGCGCTAAATTCATCGCGACCGCTGGAGCCAGCGCTTCCCATCGCGCCAAAGCTGTTGATCGACGCACTGCAAACTGATTTTTAGCGCGCCGCGCGTTGGGCGGCTGTCGGAGATGTTCTTAGGAGGTCCCTGTTTTGTCCCCTCTAATGCATAGTAATTATCGACAAACTTAGTTCAAAACCAGGTCACTTATTATGAACCAAAGTGAAGGGAGTGGTTTTTTTAGAGAAGCTCTTAAGCATCCAGTATATTACCACTGAAACACAATTTTAGAGCAACTTCAATGAGGCGACCCATTTCGTCCGCCGCCTTCCGTTTGGATCGGCGCGGACAGAAAAGGTGTGACATCCCTAGCTTCTGGTGCTGCCTAGTGATTGCATCTTGCTTGCATCATGTCTAAATTTCTTTGAAAGTTGAAATGGGGATTGTTCAAACCCTAGCATCAAAAGGAATTCAAATAGGTTCAACCAAAATGTTTTTCAATGATTTCAAAATGCCCTTTAAAAATGTTCATCATTTCTGGATCAAGGTGGAAGCATCTACCAAAAATGGTTCACATTTTTGCAGGACATATTTAGACTTTGAATTAATCCAAACATATTTGAATTGGGGCTATTTAAATGCTATATATATTTTAGATGCTCCAAAAATGTTAGAAATTGTTGAGGGTCACTGGAATAATTCAGAAAGCACCCATAATTATTTCCAGGATTTTCTGAAATGGTTTAGCATTATTACTAAACCAAAACAGAGAAACAAAATAGAAAAACAGAAACCAGAGAGAGAGAGAACTTACCTGGCCTCACCTGCGCAGCCAACCAACTGGCCCAGCACTGTAGCTGGCCGGCCCAGCCCACCACCGCCTCCCTCCCTGTCGTCTTCCTCCTCTCCAGGAGGACGCGCGTATGGCCGACGTGCGCACGCACGCGCCCCAGCCACCTCCTGCTTGCCGCTTCCCTCTGGACCCCGGACGACGCCATGCATGCCGCGTGCCCAACCCTCTCACCCTCGCCCATTTTGCCCTCTCTCCCGCAAGAACACGAGCGCAACCGAGCGAGCTCGTCGCCGTCGACGCCGTTTACCGCGGCCACAGCCACCCCCTTGCAACCCTGACCTGTCCAAGAGCTCTGGGACGTCTTCCTCATCCTCTCCACCAAGCCATGGAACTACAGACGCGCCACAATGTCGCCAGCATCGCCGTTTCCATCGCCGGCCGCCGTGGATCCTCGTCGTCGATTCGAGAGCTACCGGACGTCCCCGAGCCTGCTAACCATCCCTGCAGCTCCTCGGTGAGCCGCTGACCCAATTCCCCCTTGCCCCGTCGTCCCTAGCATCATGTAGTTGCCGTCCCCTTAAGCTCCGAAGCTCGCCGCCGTCAGGCCTCATCGCCACCGCGGCCAGAGCTAGCTATGACCGCAACTGAGCACTACAACATGCTCAGCACGTCGTCAGGAGTTCATAGCACCCACCCGTTGTTCCTGTCGTGCGCTGCAACACCGTTCTCGCTGAGGTCCGAACTCCGGCCACCGCGGTTGTCCTCGTCGCCGACGTTCCCGGCCTCCCCGCACCCAACCGCTTGCACCACTGATGCGGCACCCATCCAGCTCGCCGTAGAACCCAACCGCGCCCTAAGCGGTGCCCTCTAGCGTGAACCCGACGCGTCTCCGCCGTCCCGTTGGTTGTCGCCGACCAAACTCCGGCGTGCCGACGTGGCCGCGAGATTAGTGCTAATCACATCCAGCTAACCAATCTATAGTCACTGACTAGTGGGCCCAGCGCCCTAATAGTTTTAACTTAATCACTAATTAGAGCAAGTGCCACTAACATGTGGGCCCAGGCCTTAACTAATCTAGATTAGGTCTGGTTTAATTTTAATTAACTTTGTTAGTTAACCGTGTCACTGACGTGTGGACCCCACACGTCAGGTTTGACCTGGACCGTCTCCGTTGACTACTGATGTCACAGCGACGCAATGCTGACGCAATAAAGTATTTTCTGGATTTAATCTTATTCAGGAAATTCCAGAAAATAGTATAAACTTCTAAAAATCATAGAAATTTAACCGTAACTCCAAATGAAATAAATTATATATGAAAAATGATCAGAAAAATCCAATCTATCCATCTGCACTAGTTCCATGCATGTTTAAACAACTTAAACCTGCTGTTTATATCAAAACATGATAATGCACTTTATAAAGTCATAGTTTGAATTTAACTTGAACCTTGGGTTCAAACTAACTCAAACCCATCTAATTATAGTTGCATTAGCCCAACACACTCATTTTGCCATGTCATGATCATGCATCATATTGTGCATTGCATTGATTGTGTTTCCTTTTGTGTTGTCGGTATTTGTCCCCTCTCGATAGACGTGATACCGACGATGAGATCGATGACACCAATGAAGAGCTATACTATCTTCAGAAGTGCCAGGCAAGCAAAAACCCCTTGTTCATTCCGATACAATCCCACTCTCTCCCTCCTGCTCTATTTTATTGCATTGGGACAACAATGATACAATTGTTATTTGTTGCGGTAGTTGAACCCCTTTATTCTCTGCATGACCTGTCATTGCCACAGTAAATAGATGAAACCCACTAGCATGAGTAGGAATTATTTGAGCCCTAATGTGCCTACTCATTCATGCTTGTTTCTCATGCCTGCTACTGCTTAGAGTTGAGTCAGGTCTGATTCATCGGGAATGAATTGGAAAGTGGTGAACATGTCCTACTGTGTATGAGTTAAGTGTGTGAACACGATTTGGTAAAGGTAGCGGTGAGAGGCCATGTAGGAGTACATGGTGGGTTGTCTCATTGCAGCCGTTCTTAGGAACTGAGTTCTGTGTTTGTGATCCATGAACAGTTACTACCACACATTGGGTTCCGGTAACTCGACCCCTCTCGACTTATTAATCAACATGATCTCTGTCCAGGAGTTGCAACTAGTTTCTGGTGTTTGTAGGTAGTGTTAGTAGTCTACCAAGTGGCACCCGGTACAGGTGGGCTTGGGACAGACTAGGCACAGTGGCCCGGTGTACCAAGTGGCACCCGGATGGTGGACTTGGGAACCCTGCACACATCGTTTGGGGCCGTGAGCGACACCCCGGCTGGATCTCCTTGCGGATGGAACCCGAATAGGCGATAAACCTGGACGAGAGACTTGTGTGGTTAGTCAGGTCGTGGCCGACTCCCTCGCCAGGCTTCCGCTTGAAGGTTGTCGAGATACACGAGGTGTACATGGCGGTAAGTGGCGAGAGCGTGTGTGAAGAAGTACACCCCTGCAGGGTTAATATGATCTATTCGAATAGCCGTGTCCGCGGAAAAGGACTTCTGGGTTGCCTATACAGTTCATAGACAAGTGAAAGTGGATACTCTAAAATACGCAAGATAAGCGTGAGTGTTATGGATGGCGTTCTCGTAGGGAGATGGGAGCGGATCCATAGTGGTGTATTGATATGGTGAATATGTGGACTCATGTGCGCCACCTCAAAAGAGTTACTTGCAGTCGTAGTTCAGGATAGCCACTGAGTCAAAGCTAGCTTGCTGCAGTTAAACCCCACCACCCCTTTGTTGATAATGATGCATATGTAGTTAGTTCTGATGTAAGTCTTGTTGGGTACATTTGTACTCACGTTTGCCTATTTTATGTTTTTGCAGAGACTTCCGTCTCACTAGTACTTCCGTGTGGACTTCAACGTTTAGCTTGTTACCTCAGCTACGATCTTGTGCTCTCAGCAGGATCTGGTAGATAGTCAGGCTTCTCAGCCTTTTTCATTTGTAGATGTCTGTACTCAGACATGTTAAGCTTCCGCTTGTGCTTTGACTTGTATGCTCTGAATGCTGGGTCGAGAGACCATGTTTGTAATACCTCGCTCCTTGGAGCCTACTGAATAAAATACTTGAGTTGTAGAGTCATGTTGTGATGCCATGTTGTATTTGCACATATCGAGCATATTGTGTGTATGTTATTGAAATGCTTGGTATGTGTGGGATCTGACTATCTAGTTGTTTACCCTTAGTAGCCTCTCTTACCGGGAAATATCTCCTAGTGCTTCCACTGAGCCATGGTAGCTTGCTACTGCTCCAGAACACTTAGGCTGGCCGGCATGTGTCCTTCTTCGTTCCTGTGTCTGTCCCTTCGGGGAAATGTCACGCGATGAATATCGGAGTCCTGTTAGCCCGCTACAGCCCAGTTCACCGGAGTCCTGCTAGCCCAATGCTACAGCCTGGATTCACTCGCTGATGACCAACACGTTCGATGCTGGGTCATGGATGCATGTCCCTGTAATTTGTGCCACTTTGGGTTTATGACTAGCCATGTCAGCCCGGACTCCTTATCATATGGATGCTAGCGACACTATCATATACGTGTGCCAAAAGGCGCAAACGGTCCCGGGCAAAGGTAAGGCGACACCCGTGGGGATACCGTGCGTGAGGCCGCAAAGTGATATGAGGTGTTACATGCTAGATCGATGTGGCATTGAGTCGGTGTCCTGACAGCTTTGGTATCAGAGCCTGACTGCCTGTAGGATTACCAAGCCAAACTGGTCGAAGTTGAGTCTAGAAATTCTTTAGTTATATAAGGGAATTGATTGTGGGATGGAACGTAAGGCTCTTTTTACTCCTTATACCTTATGCCTTCTGATCTGAGTCATCCTATCTTTTCTACGGGGTTAAGAAACTAGGCTTTCTCTTTATTCTATCAGGATCACGTGTTACTAATCTGTAGACTTATAGGATTGATAGCTTCAAGCCCCAGTTCGGTTCCTACTACTTCCGTGTGTTGACAATTGATCTCGAAACCTTGATATTGTGCTTTTGAGTGGCGATGCCACCATTTTTGTAGCATGTCTAAATTCTTTTGAGCATTTACAGCCGTTATGCTGTCCGAGTCATCCCAGGTTTCCAAATAGTCTGATGCATTTGCAAATCCCTTCTTACCGTTCCGATGTTCCTTTGGCCAGATTAACCACACCAACTAGTGTGTTGAGGTACTTCATTGCCTCGGTATATATGTTGGAGCTAGTATTATGACCCTAGGCGTCTTAGAGAACCACTCAATAATTTAGCAATCTTTGTATCTCCAGTGTGATAATTCTGGCCATTATTCTCGAAAGCATCTCGTGATGCCATTTAGTTAGTAGGCATTCTATTTCTGGGTTCTTAAGCCCAAGATTCACTCTACTATTTCATGTTGATAGTGTTTGCTAGTTCCTTTAGGATATTATTAACCTTTGCATTAGTCCTCGAGGTTCGTGGTATTTCCTTCTTCCAAATACTATGAACCACTTTTGGCAGGAGTTCTTTTGAACCAAAAGATCACAACCAGAGTGCTCTTGATGAGTTCTCCATTCTATATTGTGAATCTGCCAGTTCTACCTTCTGCATGGGTTATCCGGAAGAAATGTTGAGCTTTGCTCGACAAACTAATCTATGCATCCACAACTCAGAAAGATATATGTTCCTTTGAGTTGTCCCTCTTCATTCGTATTCCGATCTTCGTCTATCAATTGATAGTCAGGAGTAATTGTGCATTCGTGTTATCGATGCTTATTATTCTTGTGGTCCGTCAAGCCATTCTATTCAGGATGACTAGGAGAAACAAACTCCAGTACCTCATCCATATCCAGGATTTCAAAATAGTTGTGCTCCGCAGATCAAAATGCCAACCCAGCTTTTGATTCTGTTCTACCCTGAAGTATTACCGACTTTATGTCAGGATTTTCATGAGAATTGCACCGGCTCTTGTGAATTCTTGATGTAGTTATACTTCTCGCCATCATTACTCATTCCTCGGTTCCGTGTTGTCACAACCGGAATGCCGACAAGTGAACCGTGATGTGTGAAATCTATACTCCTAGCAACTCCGTTGCTTGGTAGTTAAAGGACAATAATTTCATTTTTAGCGTGTTGGTTCCTTGAATCATCATTCTAAGATAGATTGTGCTACCTAGTCCTTATTTCCGGTGCACTCCTCGATCAATGAGTTAGGATTGTGCCAGTCCCTCGCTCTTGTGATCATATCGTCTTACCCTGAAAAGCAAGGTTGTTCTCGAGCTTAGTAACATATCGGTGGTTCGTGATGTTCTGAATATCTTCTCGGACGTATTACCAGGTTGTCACCTGACCGCTATGTTGAGTTCGTGATCAAATTGGTTTCCAATAAACCACTCCTTCTCCAAGAATCCGTGTTAGATACCCCTGAGCTAGTTGGTTAAGCTAAACAACAACTTGAAGAGTTGGAAGATGAAAGCTTGTCTGACTCAGCTCATCCCAAAGGGATGTTTTTGTGTGTGTGTGTTGAAGAAAGATGGTATCTTCATCGATTGATCCTCGTGACCAGTTGTTGGAGCTATTGTCTTGCTAAAACTTTGATTTGAGTATGGGCTATCCTCAAATAAAATCAGAACCAACGATATTTGTAATGTTGTCTTACTCGTGGTTGTTTCTTCGAGCATACACCATTATATCTTTTGGGTCTGACCAATGCTATCACCCTGTTCACATAATTGTGGGATTCCATTTATATGGAAACCTAGATGAATTATTGTTGAGCCCATCGACAACATTTTTATCCCTCCATGATTCATGCTGAACATCCCGCTGGTGTTGGAAACTTCTAAAAGCATTATCTTCATGTCCCGTTCATGAAGCATATGTTGGATGAAAGAAGCGACTTTCTCTGATTCATGTGCATTTGGTGCAAGTTGCCGCCGTGAGTTCGAGAAAGATTGTTTTATTTCCTCTGGTACCATCCCAAGTCAGTCATGCATGTGCGAAGTATGCTATGGTTTGACAGGCTCGCTACCTCCATTCTATATGTGTTTCCTAGCACGCCAAGCAACTGATTGACTTGTTCAAGGAGAAGGAGTTCCTTCTTAAGAGCTAGACTTATGCAAGGACTTTGATATCCTAGATGATGGTTCCCACCTGAACTCGGTAGTATTTTATTATAAGACTACTACGTGGTCATGCTTGTCTGGGACAACGTGTTCACATGTTTGTAGCAGAACCAGCTCATGTTTTGGAGCTTGCTATCGTACTTCATCCCCCGAGAATCTCGCAACATCATCTCGTTGATTTGCGTTGCAAACCTTCATTTTTCTTTCTAGACTTGATGAGTCTGGAATATTCTGACATCAACCAGATCTGAATCTTAGGCAGATATGATGGTTGGAACGTTTCCCAAGAACTATAATATTGGTCCCTCTATAACGCGGTAAGGTGGATGTCGTGGCCAACACACCCTGCTGGAAGACCTATTGTTATCTTGATTGAAGAAGTTGGTCACCTCCCCTAAGGTGCCCCATTATGGTATCATGGCAACTCAACTACTCGCTACATTGACAACTGTTCACCACCTTCTTAAGTGTGGAATTGTTGCCTTCCTAGTGAACCTTCGTCATCTGTCTTACTCCATCCCTCCAGTTGTTTGTTCCGTGTCTCGGCTTGAGAGATGTTGCTATGTCTCATTCCCTGAGTTGATCCTAAGTTGTTCGACCTTCAATAAGATCGATCCTTTTAGATTTTTTTCCCTATCCTCTCTTGTCATGTTGGCTGGAGTTCTCAGAGCAACACGACGAGACAAGATGGTGATTGAATCAACGTTCATTTGAAGTGCAAACTAGGTCGTGAAGATTGCATTAGTTGCATTTCCCCTTCATTATACCCTATGCTTGAATCTCGGGACGAGATTCTTGTTTAGTGGGGGTGAGTTGTGACATCCCTAGCTTCCGGTGCTGCCTAGTGATTGCATCTTGCTTGCATCATGTCTAAATTTCTTTGAAAGTTGAAATGGGGATTGTTCAAACCCTAGCATCAAAAGGAATTCAAATAGGTTCAACCAAAATATTTTTCAATGATTTCAAAATGCCCTTTAAAAATGTTCATCATTTTTGGATCAAGGTGGAAGCATCTACCAAAAATGGTTCACATTTTTGCAGGACATATTTGGACTTTGAATTAACCCAAACATATTTGAATTGGGGCTATTTAAATGCTATATATATTTTAGATGCTCCAAAAATGTTGGAAATTGTTGAGGGTCACTGGAATAATTCAGAAAGCACCCATAATTATTTCCAGGATTTTATGAAATGGTTTAGCATTATTACTAAACCAAAACAGAGAAACAAAATAGAAAAACAGAAACCAGAGAGAGAGAGAGAACTTACGTGGCCTCACCTGCGTAGCCCACCAACCGGCCCAGCACTGTAGCTGGCCAGCCCAGCCCACCACCGCCTCCCTCCCTGTCGTCTTCCTCCTCTGTCAGGAGGACGCGCGTGTGGCCGACGCGCGCACGCACGCGCCCCGGCCACCTCCTGCTTGCCGCTTCCCTCTGGACCCCGGACGACGCCATGCACGCAGCGTGCCCAACCCTCTCACCCTCGCCCATTTTCCCCTCTCTCCCGCAAGAACACGAGCGCAACCGAGCGAGCTCGTCGCCGCCGACGCCATTTACCGCGGCCACAGCCACCCCCTTGCTCCCCTGACCTATCCAAGAGCTTCGGGACGTCTTCCTCATCCTCTCCACCAAGCCATGGAACTACGGACGCGCCACAATGTCGCCAGCATCGCCGTTTCCATCGCCGGCCGCCGTGGATCCTCGTCGTCGATTCGAGAGCTACCGGACGTCCCCGAGCCCGCTAACCATCCCTGCAGCTCCGCGGTGAGCCGCTGACCCGATTCCCCCTTGCCCCGTCGTCCCTAGCATCCTGTAGTTGCCGTCCCCTTGAGCTCCGAAGCTCGCCGCCGTCAGGCCTCATCGCCACCGCGGCCAGAGCTAGCTATGACCGCAACCGAGCACTACAACATGCTCAGCACGCCGTCAGGAGTCCATAGCACCCACCCGTTGTTCCTGCCATGCGCTGCAACACCGTTCTCGCTGAGGTCCGAACTCCGGCCACCGCGGTTGTCGTCGTCGCCGACGTTCCCGGCCTCCCCGCACCCAACCGCTTGCACCACTGATGCGGCACCCATCCAGCTCGCCGTAGAACCCAACCGCGCCCTAAGCGGTGCCCTGTAGCGTGAACCCGAGGCGTCTCTGCCGTCCCGTTGGTTGTCGCCAGCCAAACTCCAGCGTGCCGACGTGGCCGCGAGATTAGTGCTAATCACATCAAGTTAACCAATCTATAGTCACTGACTAGTGGGCCCAGCGCCCTAATAGTTTTAACTTAATCACTAATTAGAGCAAGTGCCACTGACATGTGGGCCCAGGCCTTAACTAATCTAGATTAGGTCTAGTTTAATTTTAATTAACTTTGTTAGTTAACCGTGTCACTGACGTGTGGACCCCACACGTCAGGTTTGACCTGGACCGTCTCCATTGACTGCTGACGTCACAGCGATGCAATGTTGACGCAATAAAGTATTTTCTGGATTTAATCTTATTCAGGAAATTCCAGAAAATAGTATAAACTTCTAAAAATCATAGAAATTTAACCGTAACTCCAAATGAAATAAATTATATATGAAAAATGATCAGAAAAATCCAATCTATCCATCTGCACTAGTTTCATGCATGTTTAAACAACTTAAACCTGCTGTTTATTTCAAAACATGATACTGCACTTTATAAAGTCATAGTTTGAATTTAACTTGAACCTTGGGTTCAAACTAACTCAAACCCATCTAATTATAGTTGCATTAGCCCAACACACTCATTTTGCCATGTCATGATCATGCATCATATTGTGCATTGCATTGATTGTGTTTCCTTTTGTGTTGCCGGTATTTGTCCCCTCTCGATAGACGTGATACCGACGATGAGATCGATGACACCAATGAAGAGCTATACTATCTTCAGAAGTGCCAGGCAAGCAAAACCCCCTTGTTCATTCCGATACAATCCCACTCTCTCGCTCCTGCTCTATTTTATTGCATTGGGACAACAACGGTAAAATTGTTATTTGCTGCGGTAGTTGAACCCCTTTATCCTCCGCATGACCTGTCATTGCCACAATAAATAGATGAAACCCACTAGCATGAGTAGGAATTGTTTGAGCCCTAATGTGCCTACTCATTCATGCTTATTTGTCATGCCTGCTACTGCTTAGAGTTGAGTCAGGTCTGATTAATCGGGAATGAATTGGAAAGTGGTGAACATGTCCTACTGTGTATGAGTTAAGTGTGTGAACATGATTTGGTAAAGGTAGCGGTGAGAGGCCATGTAGGAGTACATGGTGGGTTGTCTCATTGCAGCCGTTCTTAGGAACTGAGTTCTGTGTTTGTGATCCATGAACAGTTACTACCACACATTGGGTTCCGGTAACTCGACCCCTCTCGACTTATTAATCAACATGATCTCTGTCCAGGAGTTGCAACTAGTTTCTGGTGTTTGTAGGTAGTGTTAGTAGTCTACCAAGTGGCACCCGGTACAGGTGGGCTTGGGACAGACTAGGCATAGTGGCCCAGTGTACCAAGTGGCACCCGGATGGTGGACTTGGGAACCCTGCACACATCGTTTGGGGCCGTGAGCGACACCCCGGCCGGATCTCCTTGCGGATGGAATCCGAATAGGCGATAAACCTGGACGAGAGACTTGTGTGGTTAGTCAGGTCATGGCCGACTCCCTCGCCAGGCTTCCGCTTGAAGGTTGCCGAGATACACGAGGTGTACATGGCGGTAAGTGGCGAGAGCGTGTGTGAAGAAGTACACCCCTGCAGGGTTAATATGATCTATTTGAATAGCCGTGTCCGCGGAAAAGGACTTCTGGGTTGCCTGTACAGTTCATAGACAAGTGAAAGTGAATACTCTAAAATACGCAAGATAAGCGTGAGTGCTATGGATGGCGTTCTCGTAGGGAGACGGGAGCGGATCCATAGTGGTGTATTGATATGGTGAATATGTGGACTCGTGTGCGCCACCTCAAAAGAGTTACTTGCAGTCGTAGTTCAGGATAGCCACTGAGTCAAAGCTGGCTTGCTGCAGTTAAACCCCATCACCCCTTTGTTGATAATGATGCATATGTAGTTAGTTCTGATGTAAGTCTTGCTGGGTACATTTGTACTCACGTTTGCCTATTTTATATTTTTGCAGAGACTTCCGTCTCACTAGTACTTCCATGTGGACTTCGACGTTTAGCTTGTTACCTCATCTACGATCTTGTGCCCTCAGCAGGATCTGGTAGATAGTCAGGCTTCTCAGCCTTTTTCATTTGTAGATGTCTGTACTCAGACATGTTAAGCTTCCGCTTGTGCTTTGACTTGTATGCTCTGAATGCTGGGTCGAGAGACCATGTTTGTAATACCTCGCTCCTCGGAGCCTATTGAATAAAATACTTGAGTTGTAGAGTCATGTTGTGATGCCATGTTGTATTTGCACATATCAAGCATATTGTGTGTATGTTATTGAAATGCTTGGTATGTCTGGGATCTGACTATCTAGTTGTTTATCCTTAGTAGCCCCTCTTACCGGGAAATGTCTCCTAGTGCTTCCACTGAGCCATGGTAGCTTGCTACTGCTCCGGAACACTTAGGCTGGTCGGCATGTGTCCTTCTTCGTTCTTGTGTCTATCCCTTCGGGGAATGTCACGCGATGAATATCGGAGTCCTGTTAACCTGCTATAGCCCGGTTCACCGGAGTC
The DNA here is from genome assembly GCF_018294505.1 of Triticum aestivum. Classification (NCBI taxonomy): domain Eukaryota; kingdom Viridiplantae; phylum Streptophyta; class Magnoliopsida; order Poales; family Poaceae; genus Triticum; species Triticum aestivum. The sequence goes on from NC_057804.1 coordinate 41,740,180, forward strand.
CTGCTAGCCCAGTGCTACAGCCTGGATTCACTCGTTGATGACCGACACGTTCGATGATGGGTCATGGATGCATGTCCCTGTAATTTGTGCCACTTTGGGTTTATGACTAGCCATGTCAGCCCGGACTCCATATCATATGGATGCTAGCGACACTATCATATACGTGTGCCAAAAGGCGCAAACGGTCCCGGGCAAAGGTAAGGCGACACCCGTGGGGATACCGTGCGTGAGGCCGCAAAGTGATATGAGGTGTTACATACTAGATCGATGTGGCATTGAGTCGGGGTCCTAACAAAAGGCGGCCCAATGCGCCAACCCAAACGGCCGCGCGTCCGCTTTTCGTACGCGGGCGACCCATTCCCGACCCATTTTTTAGCCGGATTTGCATCGGCGCGGACATGCGACGGACGCGCGCGCGCTTGCCCTCTCCTCCCCCGGGCTCCCTGGTCTATATCACGTCTCCCTCCCCAATCCAACAGCAACCCTCGTCCCCCTCCTTCGTCGTCGCCGCCGCCGCCCATTTTTTTGCCGGCGAGTGTGCCAGCTGCCGGGGCCTCCACATCCGCCCAGCTATGCCGCCCACTCCCACGTTGCCCGCCGCCGCC